>NW_026602911.1:0-85000 GCF_947242115.1 Biomphalaria glabrata | reverse complement strand
AAAAAAACAACAGAAAAACGAGAAAAAATGAGAAAAAAAAAAGATTACTTGCTGTGCTGGAGTTTCCTACCATTCATATGCAATGCATACATCAAAAGAAACAGTTAAGTATATACAGCTAAAACATAGTATTTTAAAAGACTACTCACCTTATAGAATAAAAATTCCTTGCTGTGATTTTTATATTTTGCATGTCCCTATTAGATGATGGTTTCATTTCTCTGCATGCTTCTTTTTTTTTCTTTCTTTCTTTTTGCATGAAATATTTAGATTTCTGCAACTTGATCTGAAGAATATTATTAAATGAATGAAAAGAGCATTGGGCTGTCTAACCAAATTTGTGTTTAAATGAACTTAGATAGTTGCATACTCAGGATTGTGCTCCATAAATGCTATGCCAGGAGATGAACTTATATCAAACTTATGCAAAAGTGGAAAATAAATTACAAAAGCATTAGTAGAAATATTCTTAGAATGTTATTGAAACATAATACATATTCTCCAATTAGCATGCATAAATCTAAACAAAAAAAGATTTTACTTGCTTTGTTGAGTTTTATCAATAATTTCAATTCCGCTGTTCTGTTCATTGGTCAAAAGAAACAAAATTTAATTTTATATACCTAAATTATAGTACTTTAGAAAATTACTTGCCTTAAGGAAGAAAATCTTTTGGACATCTTTGCTGTGATTCTTAACATGTTATTTTTGTTTATTTTGCTTGTCCCTGGTAGATGATGGTTTTATTCGTCTGTATGCTGCTTTATAGTGCTAGAATGTACTCAGACACCTGAACTGCAAAATTCAAAATGTGATGATTGAAATGATAAATGGATAAAACATTAGGCAGTCTAACCAAAGATATGTTTAAATCTTGCTGAAGATAATGACATTTTTACTAAGCTTGTTGATTACTTTTAAATTGTTCTAGCTTAAAAACAATGTTATGGGACTGAATGAAATTGTTATTCTTCAAATGTTATTGGAAAGAAAAGCATTCTCAATGAGCATGCATAACAACAGATCAACAGCAACAACAAAAAATGGAAAATTACTTGCTTTGCTCTATTGTATAATCATTTTCATAGCTTGCATGTTCTGTACTATGCATATATTAAGAAAAAATACAATTTTGCTTATTATAGATAATTTAATTTAAAACACTACTTGCCTTAAAGGAAAAAAACAACTTCTAGCTTCTATAGTTTGACTATTCAAAGTAGACAATTGTTCCATTCAACTGTATGCTGTATGCTAAAGATCTGAAAATTTTTTAATCTAATGATAAATGGATTGAGCATCAATGAAAAACTTCATCTGTTCTTCCAGTTTAGTTATGTATGCTCAGCATTTGAAATAGAAAAAAAAAACAACAAATAGTTTACTTAAAAATGTATAGCTATTAAAAAATACTGTAATTACTATACATAAGATCTAGTCTAGATATTTAATGTTATCTTTCGATAACATTGTAAAAAAAAAAAAAATATGGTACAATTAATGTAATGTATTAAACAATGTCAATACCTGGGTTGTCTACAAATGCACAGACATAACCAACTATTTCGTCTTGGATGAACACATCAATTGATGACTGTTACTAAATCTAGTCCTCAGCTAAAATTCCTCATATTTAAAAAATAATACAATATCCTTTCCTATAAGTCGAAGATGGCTGTGGAGTCCGATCTTCGCTCTAAAAAATATCCAAGTCCATTTTTTATTCTACCTAAGCAAAGATGGCCATGGAGACCGATCTTTTTTCCAAAAAAAAGTCCTCAAATACATCCTTTAAACACGAAGATGGCTAAGGAGTCCAGTCTTCGCTTTTAAAATTCCTCCATTAATCATTCCTATGAACACGAAGATGGCTAAGGAGTCCAGTCTTCGCTTTTAAAATTCCTCCATTAATCATTCCTATGAACACGAAGATGGCTAAGGAGTCAGGTCTTCGCTTTTAGAATTCCTCCATTAATCATTCCTATGAACACGAAGATGGCTAAAGAGTCCAGTCTTCGCTTTTAAAAAGTCCTAAGCTAAAGATAGTAAAGTCATCAATTAAATGTGTTTCTCCACAACTATTTAGTTGGTCTGCAAGTGCAAATGTTGATTAGTGTGCGTTGCATCATGAGCTGCGATTTAAATCATCCTCTTGCCATCATTTGAAGTCAGTTCTTAATCACAAGTAGCAACCAAAAGTGTCTGTAAATCAGCAGGAGGAACTTTATCTTGGTCTGTGAATCAGCAGGATGTTATTGAATATATCAACTAAAATAATTTTCTTTTAATCAAAATATTTTGCTTTAATCTAAAACATTTATTCTCAAAATTCTTGCCTGAAAATCTATGCTATACTGTTATGATATGTATTTACCTGGATTGTCTGTTGCTTTAGCATTTTGGACTTTATCTGTTCTTCCAGTTTAGTTATGTATGCTCAGCATTTGAAATAGAAAAAAAAACAAACAAATAGTTTACTTAAAAATGTATAGCTATTAAAAAATACTGTAATTACTATACATAAGATCTAGTCTAGATATTTAATGTTATCTTTCGATAACATTGTAAAAAAAAAAATAAAAATGGTACAATTAATGTAATGTATTAAACAATGTCAATACCTGGGTTGTCTACAAATGCACAGACATAACCAACTATTTCGTCTTGGATGAACACATCAATTGATGACTGTTACTACATCTAGTCCTCAGCTAAAATTCCTCATGTTTAAAAAATAATACAATATCCTTTCCTATAAGTCGAAGATGGCTGTGGAGTCCGATCTTCGCTCTAAAAAATATCCAAGTCCATTTATTATTCTACCTAAGCAAAGATGGCCATGGAGACCGATCTTTTTTTCCAAAAAAAAGTCCTCAACTACATCCTTTAAACACGAAGATGGCTAAGGAGTCCAGTCTTCGCTTTTAAAATTCCTCCATTAATCATTCCTACGAACACGAAGATGGCTAAGGAGTCCAGTCTTCGCTTTTAGAATTCCTCCATTAATCATTCCTATGAACACGAAGATGGCTAAAGAGTCCAGTCTTCGCTTTTAAAAAGTCCTAAGCTAAAGATAGTAAAGTCATCAATTAAATGTGTTTCTCCACAACTATTTAGTTGGTCTGCAAGTGCAAATGTTGATTAGTGTGTGTTGCATCACAAGCTGCGATTTAAATCATCCTCTTGCCATAATTTGAAGTCAGTTCTTAATCACAAGTAGCAACCAAAAGTGTCTGTAAATCAGCAGGAGGAACTTTATCTTGGTCTGTGAATCAGCAGGATGTTATTGAATATATCAACTAAAATAATTTTCTTTTAATCAAAATATTTTGCTTTAATCTAAAACATTTATTCTCAAAATTCTTGCCTTAAAATCTATGCTATACTGTTATGATATGTATTTACCTGGATTGTCTGTTGCTTTAGCATTTTGGACTTCATCTGTTCTTCTAGTTTAGTTATGTATGCTCAGCATTTGAAATAGAAAAAAAAACAACAAATAGTTTACTTAAAAATGTATAGCTATTAAAAAATACTGTAATTACTATACATAAGATCTAGTCTAGATATTTAATGTTATCTTTCGATAACATTGTAAAAAAAAAAAAATGGTACAATTAATGTAATGTATTAAACAATGTCAATACCTGGGTTGTCTACAAATGCACAGACATAACCAACTATTTCGTCTTGGATGAACACATCAATTGATGACTGTTACTACATCTAGTCCTCAGCTAAAATTCCTCATGTTTAAAAAATAATACAATATCCTTTCCTATAAGTCGAAGATGGCTGTGGAGTCCGATCTTCGCTCTAAAAAATATCCAAGTCCATTTATTATTCTACCTAAGCAAAGATGGCCATGGAGACCGATCTTTTTTCCAAAAAAAAGTCCTCAACTACATCCTTTAAACACGAAGATGGCTAAGGAGTCCAGTCTTCGCTTTTAAAATTCCTCCATTAATCATTCCTACGAACACGAAGATGGCTAAGGAGTCCAGTCTTCGCTTTTAGAATTCCTCCATTAATCATTCCTATGAACACGAAGATGGCTAAAGAGTCCAGTCTTCGCTTTTAAAAAGTCCTAAGCTAAAGATAGTAAAGTCATCAATTAAATGTGTTTCTCCACAACTATTTAGTTGGTCTGCAAGTGCAAATGTTGATTAGTGTGCGTTGCATCACGAGCTGCGATTTAAATCATCCTCTTGCCATCATTTGAAGTCAGTTCTTAATCACAAGTAGCAACCAAAAGTGTCTGTAAATCAGCAGGAGGAACTTTATCTTGGTCTGTGAATCAGCAGGATGTTATTGAATATATCAACTAAAATAATTTTCTTTTAATCAAAATATTTTGCTTTAATCTAAAACATTTATTCTCAAAATTCTTGCCTGAAAATCTATGCTATACTGTTATGATATGTATTTACCTGGATTGTCTGTTGCTTTAGCATTTTGGACTTTATCTGTTCTTCCAGTTTAGTTATGTATGCTCAGCATTTGAAATAGAAAAAAAAAAAAACAAATAGTTTACTTAAAAATGTATAGCTATTAAAAAATACTGTAATTACTATACATAAGATCTAGTCTAGATATTTAATGTTATCTTTCGATAACATTGTAAAAAAAAAAATAAAAATGGTACAATTAATGTAATGTATTAAACAATGTCAATACCTGGGTTGTCTACAAATGCACAGACATAACCAACTATTTCGTCTTGGATGAACACATCAATTGATGACTGTTACTACATCTAGTCCTCAGCTAAAATTCCTCATGTTTAAAAAATAATACAATATCCTTTCCTATAAGTCGAAGATGGCTGTGGAGTCCGATCTTCGCTCTAAAAAATATCCAAGTCCATTTATTATTCTACCTAAGCAAAGATGGCCATGGAGACCGATCTTTTTTTCCAAAAAAAATCCTCAACTACATCCTTTAAACACGAAGATGGCTAAGGAGTCCAGTCTTCGCTTTTAAAATTCCTCCATTAATCATTCCTACGAACACGAAGATGGCTAAGGAGTCCAGTCTTCGCTTTTAGAATTCCTCCATTAATCATTCCTATGAACACGAAGATGGCTAAAGAGTCCAGTCTTCACTTTTAAAAAGTCCTAAGCTAAAGATAGTAAAGTCATCAATTAAATGTGTTTCTCCACAACTATTTAGTTGGTCTGCAAGTGCAAATGTTGATTAGTGTGCGTTGCATCACGAGCTGCGATTTAAATCATCCTCTTGCCATCATTTGAAGTCAGTTCTTAATCACAAGTAGCAACCAAAAGTGTCTGTAAATCAGCAGGAGGAACTTTATCTTGGTCTGTGAATCAGCAGGATGTTATTGAATATATCAACTAAAATAATTTTCTTTTAATCAAAATATTTTGCTTTAATCTAAAACATTTATTCTCAAAATTCTTGCCTTAAAATCTATGCTATACTGTTATGATATGTATTTACCTGGATTGTCTGTTGCTTTAGCATTTTGGACTTCATCTGTTCTTCTAGTTTAGTTATGTATGCTCAGCATTTGAAATAGAAAAAAAAAAAAAACAAATAGTTTACTTAAAAATGTATAGCTATTAAAAAATACTGTAATTACTATACATAAGATCTAGTCTAGATATTTAATGTTATCTTTCGATAACATTGTAAAAAAAAAAAAATGGTACAATTAATGTAATGTATTAAACAATGTCAATACCTGGGTTGTCTACAAATTCACAGACATAACCAACTATTTCGTCTTGGATGAACACATCAATTGATGACTGTTACTACATCTAGTCCTCAGCTAAAATTCCTCATGTTTAAAAAATAATACAATATCCTTTCCTATAAGTCGAAGATGGCTGTGGAGTCCGATCTTCGCTCTAAAAAATATCCAAGTCCATTTTTTATTCTACCTAAGCAAAGATGGCCATGGAGACCGATCTTTTTTCCAAAAAAAAGTCCTCAACTACATCCTTTAAACACGAAGATGGCTAAGGAGTCCAGTCTTCGCTTTTAAAATTCCTCCGTTAATCATTCCTATGAACACGAAGATGGCTAAGGAGTCCAGTCTTCGCTTTTAAAATTCCTCCATTAATCATTCCTATGAACACGAAGATGGCTAAGGAGTCCAGTCTTCGCTTTTAGAATTCCTCCATTAATCATTCCTATGAACACGAAGATGGCTAAAGAGTCCAGTCTTCGCTTTTAAAAAGTCCTAAGCTAAAGATAGTAAAGTCATCAATTAAATGTGTTTCTCCACAACTATTTAGTTGGTCTGCAAGTGCAAATGTTGATTAGTGTGCGTTGCATCACGAGCTGCGATTTAAATCATCCTCTTGCCATCATTTGAAGTCAGTTCTTAATCACAAGTAGCAACCAAAAGTGTCTGTAAATCAGCAGGAGGAACTTTATCTTGGTCTGTGAATCAGCAGGATGTTATTGAATATATCAACTAAAATAATTTTCTTTTAATCAAAATATTTTGCTTTAATCTAAAACATTTATTCTCAAAATTCTTGCCTGAAAATCTATGCTATACTGTTATGATATGTATTTACCTGGATTGTCTGTTGCTTTAGCATTTTGGACTTTATCTGTTCTTCCAGTTTAGTTATGTATGCTCAGCATTTGAAATAGAAAAAAAAAAAAACAAATAGTTTACTTAAAAATGTATAGCTATTAAAAAATACTGTAATTACTATACATAAGATCTAGTCTAGATATTTAATGTTATCTTTCGATAACATTGTAAAAATAAAAATAAAAATGGTACAATTAATGTAATGTATTAAACAATGTCAATACCTGGGTTGTCTACAAATGCACAGACATAACCAACTATTTCGTCTTGGATGAACACATCAATTGATGACTGTTACTACATCTAGTCCTCAGCTAAAATTCCTCATGTTTAAAAAATAATACAATATCCTTTCCTATAAGTCGAAGATGGCTGTGGAGTCCGATCTTCGCTCTAAAAAATATCCAAGTCCATTTATTATTCTACCTAAGCAAAGATGGCCATGGAGACCGATCTTTTTTTCCAAAAAAAAGTCCTCAACTACATCCTTTAAACACGAAGATGGCTAAGGAGTCCAGTCTTCGCTTTTAAAATTCCTCCATTAATCATTCCTACGAACACGAAGATGGCTAAGGAGTCCAGTCTTCGCTTTTAGAATTCCTCCATTAATCATTCCTATGAACACGAAGATGGCTAAAGAGTCCAGTCTTCGCTTTTAAAAAGTCCTAAGCTAAAGATAGTAAAGTCATCAATTAAATGTGTTTCTCCACAACTATTTAGTTGGTCTGCAAGTGCAAATGTTGATTAGTGTGTGTTGCATCACAAGCTGCGATTTAAATCATCCTCTTGCCATAATTTGAAGTCAGTTCTTAATCACAAGTAGCAACCAAAAGTGTCTGTAAATCAGCAGGAGGAACTTTATCTTGGTCTGTGAATCAGCAGGATGTTATTGAATATATCAACTAAAATAATTTTCTTTTAATCAAAATATTTTGCTTTAATCTAAAACATTTATTCTCAAAATTCTTGCCTTAAAATCTATGCTATACTGTTATGATATGTATTTACCTGGATTGTCTGTTGCTTTAGCATTTTGGACTTCATCTGTTCTTCTAGTTTAGTTATGTATGCTCAGCATTTGAAATAGAAAAAAAAACAACAAATAGTTTACTTAAAAATGTATAGCTATTAAAAAATACTGTAATTACTATACATAAGATCTAGTCTAGATATTTAATGTTATCTTTCGATAACATTGTAAAAAAAAAAAAATGGTACAATTAATGTAATGTATTAAACAATGTCAATACCTGGGTTGTCTACAAATGCACAGACATAACCAACTATTTCGTCTTGGATGAACACATCAATTGATGACTGTTACTACATCTAGTCCTCAGCTAAAATTCCTCATGTTTAAAAAATAATACAATATCCTTTCCTATAAGTCGAAGATGGCTGTGGAGTCCGATCTTCGCTCTAAAAAATATCCAAGTCCATTTATTATTCTACCTAAGCAAAGATGGCCATGGAGACCGATCTTTTTTCCAAAAAAAAGTCCTCAACTACATCCTTTAAACACGAAGATGGCTAAGGAGTCCAGTCTTCGCTTTTAAAATTCCTCCATTAATCATTCCTACGAACACGAAGATGGCTAAGGAGTCCAGTCTTCGCTTTTAGAATTCCTCCATTAATCATTCCTATGAACACGAAGATGGCTAAAGAGTCCAGTCTTCGCTTTTAAAAAGTCCTAAGCTAAAGATAGTAAAGTCATCAATTAAATGTGTTTCTCCACAACTATTTAGTTGGTCTGCAAGTGCAAATGTTGATTAGTGTGCGTTGCATCACGAGCTGCGATTTAAATCATCCTCTTGCCATCATTTGAAGTCAGTTCTTAATCACAAGTAGCAACCAAAAGTGTCTGTAAATCAGCAGGAGGAACTTTATCTTGGTCTGTGAATCAGCAGGATGTTATTGAATATATCAACTAAAATAATTTTCTTTTAATCAAAATATTTTGCTTTAATCTAAAACATTTATTCTCAAAATTCTTGCCTGAAAATCTATGCTATACTGTTATGATATGTATTTACCTGGATTGTCTGTTGCTTTAGCATTTTGGACTTTATCTGTTCTTCCAGTTTAGTTATGTATGCTCAGCATTTGAAATAGAAAAAAAACAAAACAAATAGTTTACTTAAAAATGTATAGCTATTAAAAAATACTGTAATTACTATACATAAGATCTAGTCTAGATATTTAATGTTATCTTTCGATAACATTGTAAAAAAAAAAATAAAAATGGTACAATTAATGTAATGTATTAAACAATGTCAATACCTGGGTTGTCTACAAATGCACAGACATAACCAACTATTTCGTCTTGGATGAACACATCAATTGATGACTGTTACTACATCTAGTCCTCAGCTAAAATTCCTCATGTTTAAAAAATAATACAATATCCTTTCCTATAAGTCGAAGATGGCTGTGGAGTCCGATCTTCGCTCTAAAAAATATCCAAGTCCATTTATTATTCTACCTAAGCAAAGATGGCCATGGAGACCGATCTTTTTTCCAAAAAAAAGTCCTCAACTACATCCTTTAAACACGAAGATGGCTAAGGAGTCCAGTCTTCGCTTTTAAAATTCCTCCATTAATCATTCCTATGAACATGAAGATGGCTAAGGAGTCCAGTCTTCGCTTTTAGAATTCCTCCATTAATCATTCCTATGAACACGAAGATGGCTAAAGAGTCCAGTCTTCGCTTTTAAAAAGTCCTAAGCTAAAGATAGTAAAGTCATCAATTAAATGTGTTTCTCCACAACTATTTAGTTGGTCTGCAAGTGCAAATGTTGATTAGTGTGCGTTGCATCACGAGCTGCGATTTAAATCATCCTCTTGCCATAATTTGAAGTCAGTTCTTAATCACAAGTAGCAACCAAAAGTGTCTGTAAATCAGCAGGAGGAACTTTATCTTGGTCTGTGAATCAGCAGGATGTTATTGAATATATCAACTAAAATAATTTTCTTTTAATCAAAATATTTTGCTTTAATCTAAAACATTTATTCTCAAAATTCTTGCCTTAAAATCTATGCTATACTGTTATGATATGTATTTACCTGGATTGTCTGTTGCTTTAGCATCTTGGACTTCATCTGTTCTTCCAGTTTAGTTATGTATGCTCAGCATTTGAAATAGAAAAAAAAACAACAAATAGTTTACTTAAAAATGTATAGCTATTAAAAAATACTGTAATTACTATACATAAGATCTAGTCTAGATATTTAATGTTATCTTTCGATAACATTGTAAAAAAAAAAAAAAAATGGTACAATTAATGTAATGTATTAAACAATGTCAATACCTGGGTTGTCTACAAATGCACAGACATAACCAACTATTTCGTCTTGGATGAACACATCAATTGATGACTGTTACTACATCTAGTCCTCAGCTAAAATTCCTCATGTTTAAAAAATAATACAATATCCTTTCCTATAAGTCGAAGATGGCTGTGGAGTCCGATCTTCGCTCTAAAAAATATCCAAGTCCATTTATTATTCTACCTAAGCAAAGATGGCCATGGAGACCGATCTTTTTTCCAAAAAAAAGTCCTCAACTACATCCTTTAAACACGAAGATGGCTAAGGAGTCCAGTCTTCGCTTTTAAAATTCCTCCATTAATCATTCCTATGAACATGAAGATGGCTAAGGAGTCCAGTCTTCGCTTTTAGAATTCCTCCATTAATCATTCCTATGAACACGAAGATGGCTAAAGAGTCCAGTCTTCGCTTTTAAAAAGTCCTAAGCTAAAGATAGTAAAGTCATCAATTAAATGTGTTTCTCCACAACTATTTAGTTGGTCTGCAAGTGCAAATGTTGATTAGTGTGCGTTGCATCACGAGCTGCGATTTAAATCATCCTCTTGCCATCATTTGAAGTCAGTTCTTAATCACAAGTAGCAACCAAAAGTGTCTGTAAATCAGCAGGAGGAACTTTATCTTGGTCTGTGAATCAGCAGGATGTTATTGAATATATCAACTAAAATAATTTTCTTTTAATCAAAATATTTTGCTTTAATCTAAAACATTTATTCTCAAAATTCTTGCCTTAAAATCTATGCTATACTGTTATGATATGTATTTACCTGGATTGTCTGTTGCTTTAGCATTTTGGACTTCATCTGTTCTTCTAGTTTAGTTATGTATGCTCAGCATTTGAAATAGAAAAAAAAACAACAAATAGTTTACTTAAAAATGTATAGCTATTAAAAAATACTGTAATTACTATACATAAGATCTAGTCTAGATATTTAATGTTATCTTTCGATAACATTGTAAAAAAAAAAAAAATGGTACAATTAATGTAATGTATTAAACAATGTCAATACCTGGGTTGTCTACAAATGCACAGACATAACCAACTATTTCGTCTTGGATGAACACATCAATTGATGACTGTTACTACATCTAGTCCTCAGCTAAAATTCCTCATGTTTAAAAAATAATACAATATCCTTTCCTATAAGTCGAAGATGGCTGTGGAGTCCGATCTTCGCTCTAAAAAATATCCAAGTCCATTTATTATTCTACCTAAGCAAAGATGGCCATGGAGACCGATCTTTTTTCCAAAAAAAAGTCCTCAACTACATCCTTTAAACACGAAGATGGCTAAGGAGTCCAGTCTTCGCTTTTAAAATTCCTCCATTAATCATTCCTACGAACACGAAGATGGCTAAGGAGTCCAGTCTTCGCTTTTAGAATTCCTCCATTAATCATTCCTATGAACACGAAGATGGCTAAAGAGTCCAGTCTTCGCTTTTAAAAAGTCCTAAGCTAAAGATAGTAAAGTCATCAATTAAATGTGTTTCTCCACAACTATTTAGTTGGTCTGCAAGTGCAAATGTTGATTAGTGTGCGTTGCATCACAAGCTGCGATTTAAATCATCCTCTTGCCATAATTTGAAGTCAGTTCTTAATCACAAGTAGCAACCAAAAGTGTCTGTAAATCAGCAGGAGGAACTTTATCTTGGTCTGTGAATCAGCAGGATGTTATTGAATATATCAACTAAAATAATTTTCTTTTAATCAAAATATTTTGCTTTAATCTAAAACATTTATTCTCAAAATTCTTGCCTTAAAATCTATGCTATACTGTTATGATATGTATTTACCTGGATTGTCTGTTGCTTTAGCATTTTGGACTTCATCTGTTCTTCCAGTTTAGTTATGTATGCTCAGCATTTGAAATAGAAAAAAAACAAACAAATAGTTTACTTAAAAATGTATAGCTATTAAAAAATACTGTAATTACTATACATAAGATCTAGTCTAGATATTTAATGTTATCTTTCGATAACATTGTAAAAAAAAAAAAAAAATGGTACAATTAATGTAATGTATTAAACAATGTCAATACCTGGGTTGTCTACAAATGCACAGACATAACCAACTATTTCGTCTTGGATGAACACATCAATTGATGACTGTTACTACATCTAGTCCTCAGCTAAAATTCCTCATGTTTAAAAAATAATACAATATCCTTTCCTATAAGTCGAAGATGGCTGTGGAGTCCGATCTTCGCTCTAAAAAATATCCAAGTCCATTTATTATTCTACCTAAGCAAAGATGGCCATGGAGACCGATCTTTTTTCCAAAAAAAAGTCCTCAACTACATCCTTTAAACACGAAGATGGCTAAGGAGTCCAGTCTTCGCTTTTAAAATTCCTCCATTAATCATTCCTATGAACATGAAGATGGCTAAGGAGTCCAGTCTTCGCTTTTAGAATTCCTCCATTAATCATTCCTATGAACACGAAGATGGCTAAAGAGTCCAGTCTTCGCTTTTAAAAAGTCCTAAGCTAAAGATAGTAAAGTCATCAATTAAATGTGTTTCTCCACAACTATTTAGTTGGTCTGCAAGTGCAAATGTTGATTAGTGTGCGTTGCATCACGAGCTGCGATTTAAATCATCCTCTTGCCATCATTTGAAGTCAGTTCTTAATCACAAGTAGCAACCAAAAGTGTCTGTAAATCAGCAGGAGGAACTTTATCTTGGTCTGTGAATCAGCAGGATGTTATTGAATATATCAACTAAAATAATTTTCTTTTAATCAAAATATTTTGCTTTAATCTAAAACATTTATTCTCAAAATTCTTGCCTTAAAATCTATGCTATACTGTTATGATATGTATTTACCTGGATTGTCTGTTGCTTTAGCATTTTGGACTTCATCTGTTCTTCTAGTTTAGTTATGTATGCTCAGCATTTGAAATAGAAAAAAAAACAACAAATAGTTTACTTAAAAATGTATAGCTATTAAAAAATACTGTAATTACTATACATAAGATCTAGTCTAGATATTTAATGTTATCTTTCGATAACATTGTAAAAAAAAAAAAAATGGTACAATTAATGTAATGTATTAAACAATGTCAATACCTGGGTTGTCTACAAATGCACAGACATAACCAACTATTTCGTCTTGGATGAACACATCAATTGATGACTGTTACTACATCTAGTCCTCAGCTAAAATTCCTCATGTTTAAAAAATAATACAATATCCTTTCCTATAAGTCGAAGATGGCTGTGGAGTCCGATCTTCGCTCTAAAAAATATCCAAGTCCATTTATTATTCTACCTAAGCAAAGATGGCCATGGAGACCGATCTTTTTTCCAAAAAAAAGTCCTCAACTACATCCTTTAAACACGAAGATGGCTAAGGAGTCCAGTCTTCGCTTTTAAAATTCCTCCATTAATCATTCTTACGAACACGAAGATGGCTAAGGAGTCCAGTCTTCGCTTTTAGAATTCCTCCATTAATCATTCCTATGAACACGAAGATGGCTAAAGAGTCCAGTCTTCGCTTTTAAAAAGTCCTAAGCTAAAGATAGTAAAGTCATCAATTAAATGTGTTTCTCCACAACTATTTAGTTGGTCTGCAAGTGCAAATGTTGATTAGTGTGCGTTGCATCACAAGCTGCGATTTAAATCATCCTCTTGCCATAATTTGAAGTCAGTTCTTAATCACAAGTAGCAACCAAAAGTGTCTGTAAATCAGCAGGAGGAACTTTATCTTGGTCTGTGAATCAGCAGGATGTTATTGAATATATCAACTAAAATAATTTTCTTTTAATCAAAATATTTTGCTTTAATCTAAAACATTTATTCTCAAAATTCTTGCCTTAAAATCTATGCTATACTGTTATGATATGTATTTACCTGGATTGTCTGTTGCTTTAGCATTTTGGACTTCATCTGTTCTTCCAGTTTAGTTATGTATGCTCAGCATTTGAAATAGAAAAAAAAACAACAAATAGTTTACTTAAAAATGTATAGCTATTAAAAAATACTGTAATTACTATACATAAGATCTAGTCTAGATATTTAATGTTATCTTTCGATAACATTGTAAAAAAAAAAAAAAAATGGTACAATTAATGTAATGTATTAAACAATGTCAATACCTGGGTTGTCTACAAATGCACAGACATAACCAACTATTTCGTCTTGGATGAACACATCAATTGATGACTGTTACTACATCTAGTCCTCAGCTAAAATTCCTCATGTTTAAAAAATAATACAATATCCTTTCCTATAAGTCGAAGATGGCTGTGGAGTCCGATCTTCGCTCTAAAAAATATCCAAGTCCATTTATTATTCTACCTAAGCAAAGATGGCCATGGAGACCGATCTTTTTTCCAAAAAAAAGTCCTCAACTACATCCTTTAAACACGAAGATGGCTAAGGAGTCCAGTCTTCGCTTTTAAAATTCCTCCATTAATCATTCCTATGAACATGAAGATGGCTAAGGAGTCCAGTCTTCGCTTTTAGAATTCCTCCATTAATCATTCCTATGAACACGAAGATGGCTAAAGAGTCCAGTCTTCGCTTTTAAAAAGTCCTAAGCTAAAGATAGTAAAGTCATCAATTAAATGTGTTTCTCCACAACTATTTAGTTGGTCTGCAAGTGCAAATGTTGATTAGTGTGCGTTGCATCACGAGCTGCGATTTAAATCATCCTCTTGCCATCATTTGAAGTCAGTTCTTAATCACAAGTAGCAACCAAAAGTGTCTGTAAATCAGCAGGAGGAACTTTATCTTGGTCTGTGAATCAGCAGGATGTTATTGAATATATCAACTAAAATAATTTTCTTTTAATCAAAATATTTTGCTTTAATCTAAAACATTTATTCTCAAAATTCTTGCCTTAAAATCTATGCTATACTGTTATGATATGTATTTACCTGGATTGTCTGTTGCTTTAGCATTTTGGACTTCATCTGTTCTTCTAGTTTAGTTATGTATGCTCAGCATTTGAAATAGAAAAAAAAACAACAAATAGTTTACTTAAAAATGTATAGCTATTAAAAAATACTGTAATTACTATACATAAGATCTAGTCTAGATATTTAATGTTATCTTTCGATAACATTGTAAAAAAAAAAAAAATGGTACAATTAATGTAATGTATTAAACAATGTCAATACCTGGGTTGTCTACAAATGCACAGACATAACCAACTATTTCGTCTTGGATGAACACATCAATTGATGACTGTTACTACATCTAGTCCTCAGCTAAAATTCCTCATGTTTAAAAAATAATACAATATCCTTTCCTATAAGTCGAAGATGGCTGTGGAGTCCGATCTTCGCTCTAAAAAATATCCAAGTCCATTTATTATTCTACCTAAGCAAAGATGGCCATGGAGACCGATCTTTTTTCCAAAAAAAAGTCCTCAACTACATCCTTTAAACACGAAGATGGCTAAGGAGTCCAGTCTTCGCTTTTAAAATTCCTCCATTAATCATTCCTACGAACACGAAGATGGCTAAGGAGTCCAGTCTTCGCTTTTAGAATTCCTCCATTAATCATTCCTATGAACACGAAGATGGCTAAAGAGTCCAGTCTTCGCTTTTAAAAAGTCCTAAGCTAAAGATAGTAAAGTCATCAATTAAATGTGTTTCTCCACAACTATTTAGTTGGTCTGCAAGTGCAAATGTTGATTAGTGTGCGTTGCATCACGAGCTGCGATTTAAATCATCCTCTTGCCATCATTTTAAGTCAGTTCTTAATCACAAGTAGCAACCAAAAGTGTCTGTAAATCAGCAGGAGGAACTTTATCTTGGTCTGTGAATCAGCAGGATGTTATTGAATATATCAACTAAAATAATTTTCTTTTAATCAAAATATTTTGCTTTAATCTAAAACATTTATTCTCAAAATTCTTGCCTTAAAATCTATGCTATACTGTTATGATATGTATTTACCTGGATTGTCTGTTGCTTTAGCATTTTGGACTTTATCTGTTCTTCTAGTTTAGTTATGTATGCTCAGCATTTGAAATAGAAAAAAAAACAACAAATAGTTTACTTAAAAATGTATAGCTATTAAAAAATACTGTAATTACTATACATAAGATCTAGTCTAGATATTTAATGTTATCTTTCGATAACATTGTAAAAAAAAAAAAAAAATGGTACAATTAATGTAATGTATTAAACAATGTCAATACCTGGGTTGTCTACAAATGCACAGACATAACCAACTATTTCGTCTTGGATGAACACATCAATTGATGACTGTTACTACATCTAGTCCTCAGCTAAAATTCCTCATGTTTAAAAAATAATACAATATCCTTTCCTATAAGTCGAAGATGGCTGTGGAGTCCGATCTTCGCTCTAAAAAATATCCAAGTCCATTTATTATTCTACCTAAGCAAAGATGGCCATGGAGACCGATCTTTTTTCCAAAAAAAAGTCCTCAACTACATCCTTTAAACACGAAGATGGCTAAGGAGTCCAGTCTTCGCTTTTAAAATTCCTCCATTAATCATTCCTATGAACATGAAGATGGCTAAGGAGTCCAGTCTTCGCTTTTAGAATTCCTCCATTAATCATTCCTATGAACACGAAGATGGCTAAAGAGTCCAGTCTTCGCTTTTAAAAAGTCCTAAGCTAAAGATAGTAAAGTCATCAATTAAATGTGTTTCTCCACAACTATTTAGTTGGTCTGCAAGTGCAAATGTTGATTAGTGTGCGTTGCATCACGAGCTGCGATTTAAATCATCCTCTTGCCATCATTTGAAGTCAGTTCTTAATCACAAGTAGCAACCAAAAGTGTCTGTAAATCAGCAGGAGGAACTTTATCTTGGTCTGTGAATCAGCAGGATGTTATTGAATATATCAACTAAAATAATTTTCTTTTAATCAAAATATTTTGCTTTAATCTAAAACATTTATTCTCAAAATTCTTGCCTTAAAATCTATGCTATACTGTTATGATATGTATTTACCTGGATTGTCTGTTGCTTTAGCATTTTGGACTTCATCTGTTCTTCTAGTTTAGTTATGTATGCTCAGCATTTGAAATAGAAAAAAAAACAACAAATAGTTTACTTAAAAATGTATAGCTATTAAAAAATACTGTAATTACTATACATAAGATCTAGTCTAGATATTTAATGTTATCTTTCGATAACATTGTAAAAAAAAAAAAAATGGTACAATTAATGTAATGTATTAAACAATGTCAATACCTGGGTTGTCTACAAATGCACAGACATAACCAACTATTTCGTCTTGGATGAACACATCAATTGATGACTGTTACTACATCTAGTCCTCAGCTAAAATTCCTCATGTTTAAAAAATAATACAATATCCTTTCCTATAAGTCGAAGATGGCTGTGGAGTCCGATCTTCGCTCTAAAAAATATCCAAGTCCATTTATTATTCTACCTAAGCAAAGATGGCCATGGAGACCGATCTTTTTTCCAAAAAAAAGTCCTCAACTACATCCTTTAAACACGAAGATGGCTAAGGAGTCCAGTCTTCGCTTTTAAAATTCCTCCATTAATCATTCCTACGAACACGAAGATGGCTAAGGAGTCCAGTCTTCGCTTTTAGAATTCCTCCATTAATCATTCCTATGAACACGAAGATGGCTAAAGAGTCCAGTCTTCGCTTTTAAAAAGTCCTAAGCTAAAGATAGTAAAGTCATCAATTAAATGTGTTTCTCCACAACTATTTAGTTGGTCTGCAAGTGCAAATGTTGATTAGTGTGCGTTGCATCACAAGCTGCGATTTAAATCATCCTCTTGCCATAATTTGAAGTCAGTTCTTAATCACAAGTAGCAACCAAAAGTGTCTGTAAATCAGCAGGAGGAACTTTATCTTGGTCTGTGAATCAGCAGGATGTTATTGAATATATCAACTAAAATAATTTTCTTTTAATCAAAATATTTTGCTTTAATCTAAAACATTTATTCTCAAAATTCTTGCCTTAAAATCTATGCTATACTGTTATGATATGTATTTACCTGGATTGTCTGTTGCTTTAGCATTTTGGACTTCATCTGTTCTTCCAGTTTAGTTATGTATGCTCAGCATTTGAAATAGAAAAAAAAAAAAACAAATAGTTTACTTAAAAATGTATAGCTATTAAAAAATACTGTAATTACTATACATAAGATCTAGTCTAGATATTTAATGTTATCTTTCGATAACATTGTAAAAAAAAATAAAAAATGGTACAATTAATGTAATGTATTAAACAATGTCAATACCTGGGTTGTCTACAAATGCACAGACATAACCAACTATTTCGTCTTGGATGAACACATCAATTGATGACTGTTACTACATCTAGTCCTCAGCTAAAATTCCTCATGTTTAAAAAATAATACAATATCCTTTCCTATAAGTCGAAGATGGCTGTGGAGTCCGATCTTCGCTCTAAAAAATATCCAAGTCCATTTATTATTCTACCTAAGCAAAGATGGCCATGGAGACCGATCTTTTTTCCAAAAAAAAAGTCCTCAACTACATCCTTTAAACACGAAGATGGCTAAGGAGTCCAGTCTTCGCTTTTAAAATTCCTCCATTAATCATTCCTATGAACATGAAGATGGCTAAGGAGTCCAGTCTTCGCTTTTAGAATTCCTCCATTAATCATTCCTATGAACACGAAGATGGCTAAAGAGTCCAGTCTTCGCTTTTAAAAAGTCCTAAGCTAAAGATAGTAAAGTCATCAATTAAATGTGTTTCTCCACAACTATTTAGTTGGTCTGCAAGTGCAAATGTTGATTAGTGTGCGTTGCATCACGAGCTGCGATTTAAATCATCCTCTTGCCATCATTTGAAGTCAGTTCTTAATCACAAGTAGCAACCAAAAGTGTCTGTAAATCAGCAGGAGGAACTTTATCTTGGTCTGTGAATCAGCAGGATGTTATTGAATATATCAACTAAAATAATTTTCTTTTAATCAAAATATTTTGCTTTAATCTAAAACATTTATTCTCAAAATTCTTGCCTTAAAATCTATGCTATACTGTTATGATATGTATTTACCTGGATTGTCTGTTGCTTTAGCATTTTGGACTTCATCTGTTCTTCTAGTTTAGTTATGTATGCTCAGCATTTGAAATAGAAAAAAAAAAAAACAAATAGTTTACTTAAAAATGTATAGCTATTAAAAAATACTGTAATTACTATACATAAGATCTAGTCTAGATATTTAATGTTATCTTTCGATAACATTGTAAAAAAAAAAAATGGTACAATTAATGTAATGTATTAAACAATGTCAATACCTGGGTTGTCTACAAATGCACAGACATAACCAACTATTTCGTCTTGGATGAACACATCAATTGATGACTGTTACTACATCTAGTCCTCAGCTAAAATTCCTCATGTTTAAAAAATAATACAATATCCTTTCCTATAAGTCGAAGATGGCTGTGGAGTCCGATCTTCGCTCTAAAAAATATCCAAGTCCATTTTTTATTCTACCTAAGCAAAGATGGCCATGGAGACCGATCTTTTTTTCCAAAAAAAAGTCCTCAACTACATCCTTTAAACACGAAGATGGCTAAGGAGTCCAGTCTTCGCTTTTAAAATTCCTCCGTTAATCATTCCTATGAACACGAAGATGGCTAAGGAGTCCAGTCTTCGCTTTTAAAATTCCTCCATTAATCATTCCTACGAACACGAAGATGGCTAAGGAGTCCAGTCTTCGCTTTTAGAATTCCTCCATTAATCATTCCTATGAACACGAAGATGGCTAAAGAGTCCAGTCTTCGCTTTTAAAAAGTCCTAAGCTAAAGATAGTAAAGTCATCAATTAAATGTGTTTCTCCACAACTATTTAGTTGGTCTGCAAGTGCAAATGTTGATTAGTGTGCGTTGCATCACGAGCTGCGATTTAAATCATCCTCTTGCCATCATTTGAAGTCAGTTCTTAATCACAAGTAGCAACCAAAAGTGTCTGTAAATCAGCAGGAGGAACTTTATCTTGGTCTGTGAATCAGCAGGATGTTATTGAATATATCAACTAAAATAATTTTCTTTTAATCAAAATATTTTGCTTTAATCTAAAACATTTATTCTCAAAATTCTTGCCTTAAAATCTATGCTATACTGTTATGATATGTATTTACCTGGATTGTCTGTTGCTTTAGCATTTTGGACTTTATCTGTTCTTCTAGTTTAGTTATGTATGCTCAGCATTTGAAATAGAAAAAAAAACAACAAATAGTTTACTTAAAAATGTATAGCTATTAAAAAATACTGTAATTACTATACATAAGATCTAGTCTAGATATTTAATGTTATCTTTCGATAACATTGTAAAAAAAAAAAAAATGGTACAATTAATGTAATGTATTAAACAATGTCAATACCTGGGTTGTCTACAAATGCACAGACATAACCAACTATTTCGTCTTGGATGAACACATCAATTGATGACTGTTACTACATCTAGTCCTCAGCTAAAATTCCTCATGTTTAAAAAATAATACAATATCCTTTCCTATAAGTCGAAGATGGCTGTGGAGTCCGATCTTCGCTCTAAAAAATATCCAAGTCCATTTATTATTCTACCTAAGCAAAGATGGCCATGGAGACCGATCTTTTTTCCAAAAAAAAGTCCTCAACTACATCCTTTAAACACGAAGATGGCTAAGGAGTCCAGTCTTCGCTTTTAAAATTCCTCCATTAATCATTCCTACGAACACGAAGATGGCTAAGGAGTCCAGTCTTCGCTTTTAGAATTCCTCCATTAATCATTCCTATGAACACGAAGATGGCTAAAGAGTCCAGTCTTCGCTTTTAAAAAGTCCTAAGCTAAAGATAGTAAAGTCATCAATTAAATGTGTTTCTCCACAACTATTTAGTTGGTCTGCAAGTGCAAATGTTGATTAGTGTGCGTTGCATCACAAGCTGCGATTTAAATCATCCTCTTGCCATAATTTGAAGTCAGTTCTTAATCACAAGTAGCAACCAAAAGTGTCTGTAAATCAGCAGGAGGAACTTTATCTTGGTCTGTGAATCAGCAGGATGTTATTGAATATATCAACTAAAATAATTTTCTTTTAATCAAAATATTTTGCTTTAATCTAAAACATTTATTCTCAAAATTCTTGCCTTAAAATCTATGCTATACTGTTATGATATGTATTTACCTGGATTGTCTGTTGCTTTAGCATTTTGGACTTCATCTGTTCTTCCAGTTTAGTTATGTATGCTCAGCATTTGAAATAGAAAAAAAAAAAAACAAATAGTTTACTTAAAAATGTATAGCTATTAAAAAATACTGTAATTACTATACATAAGATCTAGTCTAGATATTTAATGTTATCTTTCGATAACATTGTAAAAAAAAATAAAAAATGGTACAATTAATGTAATGTATTAAACAATGTCAATACCTGGGTTGTCTACAAATGCACAGACATAACCAACTATTTCGTCTTGGATGAACACATCAATTGATGACTGTTACTACATCTAGTCCTCAGCTAAAATTCCTCATGTTTAAAAAATAATACAATATCCTTTCCTATAAGTCGAAGATGGCTGTGGAGTCCGATCTTCGCTCTAAAAAATATCCAAGTCCATTTATTATTCTACCTAAGCAAAGATGGCCATGGAGACCGATCTTTTTTCCAAAAAAAAAGTCCTCAACTACATCCTTTAAACACGAAGATGGCTAAGGAGTCCAGTCTTCGCTTTTAAAATTCCTCCATTAATCATTCCTATGAACATGAAGATGGCTAAGGAGTCCAGTCTTCGCTTTTAGAATTCCTCCATTAATCATTCCTATGAACACGAAGATGGCTAAAGAGTCCAGTCTTCGCTTTTAAAAAGTCCTAAGCTAAAGATAGTAAAGTCATCAATTAAATGTGTTTCTCCACAACTATTTAGTTGGTCTGCAAGTGCAAATGTTGATTAGTGTGCGTTGCATCACGAGCTGCGATTTAAATCATCCTCTTGCCATCATTTGAAGTCAGTTCTTAATCACAAGTAGCAACCAAAAGTGTCTGTAAATCAGCAGGAGGAACTTTATCTTGGTCTGTGAATCAGCAGGATGTTATTGAATATATCAACTAAAATAATTTTCTTTTAATCAAAATATTTTGCTTTAATCTAAAACATTTATTCTCAAAATTCTTGCCTTAAAATCTATGCTATACTGTTATGATATGTATTTACCTGGATTGTCTGTTGCTTTAGCATTTTGGACTTCATCTGTTCTTCTAGTTTAGTTATGTATGCTCAGCATTTGAAATAGAAAAAAAAAAAAACAAATAGTTTACTTAAAAATGTATAGCTATTAAAAAATACTGTAATTACTATACATAAGATCTAGTCTAGATATTTAATGTTATCTTTCGATAACATTGTAAAAAAAAAAAATGGTACAATTAATGTAATGTATTAAACAATGTCAATACCTGGGTTGTCTACAAATTCACAGACATAACCAACTATTTCGTCTTGGATGAACACATCAATTGATGACTGTTACTACATCTAGTCCTCAGCTAAAATTCCTCATGTTTAAAAAATAATACAATATCCTTTCCTATAAGTCGAAGATGGCTGTGGAGTCCGATCTTCGCTCTAAAAAATATCCAAGTCCATTTTTTATTCTACCTAAGCAAAGATGGCCATGGAGACCGATCTTTTTTTCCAAAAAAAAGTCCTCAACTACATCCTTTAAACACGAAGATGGCTAAGGAGTCCAGTCTTCGCTTTTAAAATTCCTCCGTTAATCATTCCTATGAACACGAAGATGGCTAAGGAGTCCAGTCTTCGCTTTTAAAATTCCTCCATTAATCATTCCTACGAACACGAAGATGGCTAAGGAGTCCAGTCTTCGCTTTTAGAATTCCTCCATTAATCATTCCTATGAACACGAAGATGGCTAAAGAGTCCAGTCTTCGCTTTTAAAAAGTCCTAAGCTAAAGATAGTAAAGTCATCAATTAAATGTGTTTCTCCACAACTATTTAGTTGGTCTGCAAGTGCAAATGTTGATTAGTGTGCGTTGCATCACAAGCTGCGATTTAAATCATCCTCTTGCCATAATTTGAAGTCAGTTCTTAATCACAAGTAGCAACCAAAAGTGTCTGTAAATCAGCAGGAGGAACTTTATCTTGGTCTGTGAATCAGCAGGATGTTATTGAATATATCAACTAAAATAATTTTCTTTTAATCAAAATATTTTGCTTTAATCTAAAACATTTATTCTCAAAATTCTTGCCTTAAAATCTATGCTATACTGTTATGATATGTATTTACCTGGATTGTCTGTTGCTTTAGCATTTTGGACTTCATCTGTTCTTCCAGTTTAGTTATGTATGCTCAGCATTTGAAATAGAAAAAAAACAAACAAATAGTTTACTTAAAAATGTATAGCTATTAAAAAATACTGTAATTACTATACATAAGATCTAGTCTAGATATTTAATGTTATCTTTCGATAACATTGTAAAAAAAAAAAAAAATGGTACAATTAATGTAATGTATTAAACAATGTCAATACCTGGGTTGTCTACAAATGCACAGACATAACCAACTATTTCGTCTTGGATGAACACATCAATTGATGACTGTTACTACATCTAGTCCTCAGCTAAA
Organism: Biomphalaria glabrata; assembly: GCF_947242115.1. Lineage (NCBI taxonomy): Eukaryota > Metazoa > Mollusca > Gastropoda > Planorbidae > Biomphalaria > Biomphalaria glabrata. The sequence continues at coordinate 61,542 of NW_026602911.1, read as the reverse complement.
ATTCCTCATGTTTAAAAAATAATACAATATCCTTTCCTATAAGTCGAAGATGGCTGTGGAGTCCGATCTTCGCTCTAAAAAATATCCAAGTCCATTTATTATTCTACCTAAGCAAAGATGGCCATGGAGACCGATCTTTTTTCCAAAAAAAAGTCCTCAACTACATCCTTTAAACACGAAGATGGCTAAGGAGTCCAGTCTTCGCTTTTAAAATTCCTCCATTAATCATTCCTATGAACATGAAGATGGCTAAGGAGTCCAGTCTTCGCTTTTAGAATTCCTCCATTAATCATTCCTATGAACACGAAGATGGCTAAAGAGTCCAGTCTTCGCTTTTAAAAAGTCCTAAGCTAAAGATAGTAAAGTCATCAATTAAATGTGTTTCTCCACAACTATTTAGTTGGTCTGCAAGTGCAAATGTTGATTAGTGTGCGTTGCATCACGAGCTGCGATTTAAATCATCCTCTTGCCATCATTTGAAGTCAGTTCTTAATCACAAGTAGCAACCAAAAGTGTCTGTAAATCAGCAGGAGGAACTTTATCTTGGTCTGTGAATCAGCAGGATGTTATTGAATATATCAACTAAAATAATTTTCTTTTAATCAAAATATTTTGCTTTAATCTAAAACATTTATTCTCAAAATTCTTGCCTTAAAATCTATGCTATACTGTTATGATATGTATTTACCTGGATTGTCTGTTGCTTTAGCATTTTGGACTTCATCTGTTCTTCTAGTTTAGTTATGTATGCTCAGCATTTGAAATAGAAAAAAAAACAACAAATAGTTTACTTAAAAATGTATAGCTATTAAAAAATACTGTAATTACTATACATAAGATCTAGTCTAGATATTTAATGTTATCTTTTGATAACATTGTAAAAAAAAAAAAAATGGTACAATTAATGTAATGTATTAAACAATGTCAATACCTGGGTTGTCTACAAATGCACAGACATAACCAACTATTTCGTCTTGGATGAACACATCAATTGATGACTGTTACTACATCTAGTCCTCAGCTAAAATTCCTCATGTTTAAAAAATAATACAATATCCTTTCCTATAAGTCGAAGATGGCTGTGGAGTCCGATCTTCGCTCTAAAAAATATCCAAGTCCATTTATTATTCTACCTAAGCAAAGATGGCCATGGAGACCGATCTTTTTTCCAAAAAAAAGTCCTCAACTACATCCTTTAAACACGAAGATGGCTAAGGAGTCCAGTCTTCGCTTTTAAAATTCCTCCATTAATCATTCCTACGAACACGAAGATGGCTAAGGAGTCCAGTCTTCGCTTTTAGAATTCCTCCATTAATCATTCCTATGAACACGAAGATGGCTAAAGAGTCCAGTCTTCGCTTTTAAAAAGTCCTAAGCTAAAGATAGTAAAGTCATCAATTAAATGTGTTTCTCCACAACTATTTAGTTGGTCTGCAAGTGCAAATGTTGATTAGTGTGCGTTGCATCACAAGCTGCGATTTAAATCATCCTCTTGCCATAATTTGAAGTCAGTTCTTAATCACAAGTAGCAACCAAAAGTGTCTGTAAATCAGCAGGAGGAACTTTATCTTGGTCTGTGAATCAGCAGGATGTTATTGAATATATCAACTAAAATAATTTTCTTTTAATCAAAATATTTTGCTTTAATCTAAAACATTTATTCTCAAAATTCTTGCCTTAAAATCTATGCTATACTGTTATGATATGTATTTACCTGGATTGTCTGTTGCTTTAGCATTTTGGACTTCATCTGTTCTTCCAGTTTAGTTATGTATGCTCAGCATTTGAAATAGAAAAAAAACAAACAAATAGTTTACTTAAAAATGTATAGCTATTAAAAAATACTGTAATTACTATACATAAGATCTAGTCTAGATATTTAATGTTATCTTTCGATAACATTGTAAAAAAAAAAAAAAATGGTACAATTAATGTAATGTATTAAACAATGTCAATACCTGGGTTGTCTACAAATGCACAGACATAACCAACTATTTCGTCTTGGATGAACACATCAATTGATGACTGTTACTACATCTAGTCCTCAGCTAAAATTCCTCATGTTTAAAAAATAATACAATATCCTTTCCTATAAGTCGAAGATGGCTGTGGAGTCCGATCTTCGCTCTAAAAAATATCCAAGTCCATTTATTATTCTACCTAAGCAAAGATGGCCATGGAGACCGATCTTTTTTCCAAAAAAAAGTCCTCAACTACATCCTTTAAACACGAAGATGGCTAAGGAGTCCAGTCTTCGCTTTTAAAATTCCTCCATTAATCATTCCTATGAACATGAAGATGGCTAAGGAGTCCAGTCTTCGCTTTTAGAATTCCTCCATTAATCATTCCTATGAACACGAAGATGGCTAAAGAGTCCAGTCTTCGCTTTTAAAAAGTCCTAAGCTAAAGATAGTAAAGTCATCAATTAAATGTGTTTCTCCACAACTATTTAGTTGGTCTGCAAGTGCAAATGTTGATTAGTGTGCGTTGCATCACGAGCTGCGATTTAAATCATCCTCTTGCCATCATTTGAAGTCAGTTCTTAATCACAAGTAGCAACCAAAAGTGTCTGTAAATCAGCAGGAGGAACTTTATCTTGGTCTGTGAATCAGCAGGATGTTATTGAATATATCAACTAAAATAATTTTCTTTTAATCAAAATATTTTGCTTTAATCTAAAACATTTATTCTCAAAATTCTTGCCTTAAAATCTATGCTATACTGTTATGATATGTATTTACCTGGATTGTCTGTTGCTTTAGCATTTTGGACTTCATCTGTTCTTCTAGTTTAGTTATGTATGCTCAGCATTTGAAATAGAAAAAAAAAAAAACAAATAGTTTACTTAAAAATGTATAGCTATTAAAAAATACTGTAATTACTATACATAAGATCTAGTCTAGATATTTAATGTTATCTTTCGATAACATTGTAAAAAAAAAAAATGGTACAATTAATGTAATGTATTAAACAATGTCAATACCTGGGTTGTCTACAAATGCACAGACATAACCAACTATTTCGTCTTGGATGAACACATCAATTGATGACTGTTACTACATCTAGTCCTCAGCTAAAATTCCTCATGTTTAAAAAATAATACAATATCCTTTCCTATAAGTCGAAGATGGCTGTGGAGTCCGATCTTCGCTCTAAAAAATATCCAAGTCCATTTATTATTCTACCTAAGCAAAGATGGCCATGGAGACCGATCTTTTTTTCCAAAAAAAAGTCCTCAACTACATCCTTTAAACACGAAGATGGCTAAGGAGTCCAGTCTTCGCTTTTAAAATTCCTCCATTAATCATTCCTATGAACACGAAGATGGCTAAGGAGTCCAGTCTTCGCTTTTAGAATTCCTCCATTAATCATTCCTATGAACACGAAGATGGCTAAAGAGTCCAGTCTTCGCTTTTAAAAAGTCCTAAGCTAAAGATAGTAAAGTCATCAATTAAATGTGTTTCTCCACAACTATTTAGTTGGTCTGCAAGTGCAAATGTTGATTAGTGTGTGTTGCATCACAAGCTGCGATTTAAATCATCCTCTTGCCATAATTTGAAGTCAGTTCTTAATCACAAGTAGCAACCAAAAGTGTCTGTAAATCAGCAGGAGGAACTTTATCTTGGTCTGTGAATCAGCAGGATGTTATTGAATATATCAACTAAAATAATTTTCTTTTAATCAAAATATTTTGCTTTAATCTAAAACATTTATTCTCAAAATTCTTGCCTTAAAATCTATGCTATACTGTTATGATATGTATTTACCTGGATTGTCTGTTGCTTTAGCATTTTGGACTTCATCTGTTCTTCTAGTTTAGTTATGTATGCTCAGCATTTGAAATAGAAAAAAAAACAACAAATAGTTTACTTAAAAATGTATAGCTATTAAAAAATACTGTAATTACTATACATAAGATCTAGTCTAGATATTTAATGTTATCTTTCGATAACATTGTAAAAAAAAAAAAAATGGTACAATTAATGTAATGTATTAAACAATGTCAATACCTGGGTTGTCTACAAATGCACAGACATAACCAACTATTTCGTCTTGGATGAACACATCAATTGATGACTGTTACTACATCTAGTCCTCAGCTAAAATTCCTCATGTTTAAAAAATAATACAATATCCTTTCCTATAAGTCGAAGATGGCTGTGGAGTCCGATCTTCGCTCTAAAAAATATCCAAGTCCATTTATTATTCTACCTAAGCAAAGATGGCCATGGAGACCGATCTTTTTTCCAAAAAAAAGTCCTCAACTACATCCTTTAAACACGAAGATGGCTAAGGAGTCCAGTCTTCGCTTTTAAAATTCCTCCATTAATCATTCCTACGAACACGAAGATGGCTAAGGAGTCCAGTCTTCGCTTTTAGAATTCCTCCATTAATCATTCCTATGAACACGAAGATGGCTAAAGAGTCCAGTCTTCGCTTTTAAAAAGTCCTAAGCTAAAGATAGTAAAGTCATCAATTAAATGTGTTTCTCCACAACTATTTAGTTGGTCTGCAAGTGCAAATGTTGATTAGTGTGCGTTGCATCACAAGCTGCGATTTAAATCATCCTCTTGCCATAATTTGAAGTCAGTTCTTAATCACAAGTAGCAACCAAAAGTGTCTGTAAATCAGCAGGAGGAACTTTATCTTGGTCTGTGAATCAGCAGGATGTTATTGAATATATCAACTAAAATAATTTTCTTTTAATCAAAATATTTTGCTTTAATCTAAAACATTTATTCTCAAAATTCTTGCCTTAAAATCTATGCTATACTGTTATGATATGTATTTACCTGGATTGTCTGTTGCTTTAGCATTTTGGACTTCATCTGTTCTTCCAGTTTAGTTATGTATGCTCAGCATTTGAAATAGAAAAAAAACAAACAAATAGTTTACTTAAAAATGTATAGCTATTAAAAAATACTGTAATTACTATACATAAGATCTAGTCTAGATATTTAATGTTATCTTTCGATAACATTGTAAAAAAAAATAAAAAATGGTACAATTAATGTAATGTATTAAACAATGTCAATACCTGGGTTGTCTACAAATGCACAGACATAACCAACTATTTCGTCTTGGATGAACACATCAATTGATGACTGTTACTACATCTAGTCCTCAGCTAAAATTCCTCATGTTTAAAAAATAATACAATATCCTTTCCTATAAGTCGAAGATGGCTGTGGAGTCCGATCTTCGCTCTAAAAAATATCCAAGTCCATTTATTATTCTACCTAAGCAAAGATGGCCATGGAGACCGATCTTTTTTCCAAAAAAAAGTCCTCAACTACATCCTTTAAACACGAAGATGGCTAAGGAGTCCAGTCTTCGCTTTTAAAATTCCTCCATTAATCATTCCTACGAACACGAAGATGGCTAAGGAGTCCAGTCTTCGCTTTTAGAATTCCTCCATTAATCATTCCTATGAACACGAAGATGGCTAAAGAGTCCAGTCTTCGCTTTTAAAAAGTCCTAAGCTAAAGATAGTAAAGTCATCAATTAAATGTGTTTCTCCACAACTATTTAGTTGGTCTGCAAGTGCAAATGTTGATTAGTGTGCGTTGCATCACAAGCTGCGATTTAAATCATCCTCTTGCCATAATTTGAAGTCAGTTCTTAATCACAAGTAGCAACCAAAAGTGTCTGTAAATCAGCAGGAGGAACTTTATCTTGGTCTGTGAATCAGCAGGATGTTATTGAATATATCAACTAAAATAATTTTCTTTTAATCAAAATATTTTGCTTTAATCTAAAACATTTATTCTCAAAATTCTTGCCTTAAAATCTATGCTATACTGTTATGATATGTATTTACCTGGATTGTCTGTTGCTTTAGCATTTTGGACTTCATCTGTTCTTCCAGTTTAGTTATGTATGCTCAGCATTTGAAATAGAAAAAAAACAAACAAATAGTTTACTTAAAAATGTATAGCTATTAAAAAATACTGTAATTACTATACATAAGATCTAGTCTAGATATTTAATGTTATCTTTCGATAACATTGTAAAAAAAAAAAAAAAATGGTACAATTAATGTAATGTATTAAACAATGTCAATACCTGGGTTGTCTACAAATGCACAGACATAACCAACTATTTCGTCTTGGATGAACACATCAATTGATGACTGTTACTACATCTAGTCCTCAGCTAAAATTCCTCATGTTTAAAAAATAATACAATATCCTTTCCTATAAGTCGAAGATGGCTGTGGAGTCCGATCTTCGCTCTAAAAAATATCCAAGTCCATTTATTATTCTACCTAAGCAAAGATGGCCATGGAGACCGATCTTTTTTCCAAAAAAAAGTCCTCAACTACATCCTTTAAACACGAAGATGGCTAAGGAGTCCAGTCTTCGCTTTTAAAATTCCTCCATTAATCATTCCTATGAACATGAAGATGGCTAAGGAGTCCAGTCTTCGCTTTTAGAATTCCTCCATTAATCATTCCTATGAACACGAAGATGGCTAAAGAGTCCAGTCTTCGCTTTTAAAAAGTCCTAAGCTAAAGATAGTAAAGTCATCAATTAAATGTGTTTCTCCACAACTATTTAGTTGGTCTGCAAGTGCAAATGTTGATTAGTGTGCGTTGCATCACGAGCTGCGATTTAAATCATCCTCTTGCCATCATTTGAAGTCAGTTCTTAATCACAAGTAGCAACCAAAAGTGTCTGTAAATCAGCAGGAGGAACTTTATCTTGGTCTGTGAATCAGCAGGATGTTATTGAATATATCAACTAAAATAATTTTCTTTTAATCAAAATATTTTGCTTTAATCTAAAACATTTATTCTCAAAATTCTTGCCTTAAAATCTATGCTATACTGTTATGATATGTATTTACCTGGATTGTCTGTTGCTTTAGCATTTTGGACTTCATCTGTTCTTCTAGTTTAGTTATGTATGCTCAGCATTTGAAATAGAAAAAAAAAAAAACAAATAGTTTACTTAAAAATGTATAGCTATTAAAAAATACTGTAATTACTATACATAAGATCTAGTCTAGATATTTAATGTTATCTTTCGATAACATTGTAAAAAAAAAAAATGGTACAATTAATGTAATGTATTAAACAATGTCAATACCTGGGTTGTCTACAAATGCACAGACATAACCAACTATTTCGTCTTGGATGAACACATCAATTGATGACTGTTACTACATCTAGTCCTCAGCTAAAATTCCTCATGTTTAAAAAATAATACAATATCCTTTCCTATAAGTCGAAGATGGCTGTGGAGTCCGATCTTCGCTCTAAAAAATATCCAAGTCCATTTATTATTCTACCTAAGCAAAGATGGCCATGGAGACCGATCTTTTTTTCCAAAAAAAAGTCCTCAACTACATCCTTTAAACACGAAGATGGCTAAGGAGTCCAGTCTTCGCTTTTAAAATTCCTCCATTAATCATTCCTATGAACACGAAGATGGCTAAGGAGTCCAGTCTTCGCTTTTAGAATTCCTCCATTAATCATTCCTATGAACACGAAGATGGCTAAAGAGTCCAGTCTTCGCTTTTAAAAAGTCCTAAGCTAAAGATAGTAAAGTCATCAATTAAATGTGTTTCTCCACAACTATTTAGTTGGTCTGCAAGTGCAAATGTTGATTAGTGTGTGTTGCATCACAAGCTGCGATTTAAATCATCCTCTTGCCATAATTTGAAGTCAGTTCTTAATCACAAGTAGCAACCAAAAGTGTCTGTAAATCAGCAGGAGGAACTTTATCTTGGTCTGTGAATCAGCAGGATGTTATTGAATATATCAACTAAAATAATTTTCTTTTAATCAAAATATTTTGCTTTAATCTAAAACATTTATTCTCAAAATTCTTGCCTTAAAATCTATGCTATACTGTTATGATATGTATTTACCTGGATTGTCTGTTGCTTTAGCATTTTGGACTTCATCTGTTCTTCTAGTTTAGTTATGTATGCTCAGCATTTGAAATAGAAAAAAAAACAACAAATAGTTTACTTAAAAATGTATAGCTATTAAAAAATACTGTAATTACTATACATAAGATCTAGTCTAGATATTTAATGTTATCTTTCGATAACATTGTAAAAAAAAAAAAAATGGTACAATTAATGTAATGTATTAAACAATGTCAATACCTGGGTTGTCTACAAATGCACAGACATAACCAACTATTTCGTCTTGGATGAACACATCAATTGATGACTGTTACTACATCTAGTCCTCAGCTAAAATTCCTCATGTTTAAAAAATAATACAATATCCTTTCCTATAAGTCGAAGATGGCTGTGGAGTCCGATCTTCGCTCTAAAAAATATCCAAGTCCATTTATTATTCTACCTAAGCAAAGATGGCCATGGAGACCGATCTTTTTTCCAAAAAAAAGTCCTCAACTACATCCTTTAAACACGAAGATGGCTAAGGAGTCCAGTCTTCGCTTTTAAAATTCCTCCATTAATCATTCCTACGAACACGAAGATGGCTAAGGAGTCCAGTCTTCGCTTTTAGAATTCCTCCATTAATCATTCCTATGAACACGAAGATGGCTAAAGAGTCCAGTCTTCGCTTTTAAAAAGTCCTAAGCTAAAGATAGTAAAGTCATCAATTAAATGTGTTTCTCCACAACTATTTAGTTGGTCTGCAAGTGCAAATGTTGATTAGTGTGCGTTGCATCACAAGCTGCGATTTAAATCATCCTCTTGCCATAATTTGAAGTCAGTTCTTAATCACAAGTAGCAACCAAAAGTGTCTGTAAATCAGCAGGAGGAACTTTATCTTGGTCTGTGAATCAGCAGGATGTTATTGAATATATCAACTAAAATAATTTTCTTTTAATCAAAATATTTTGCTTTAATCTAAAACATTTATTCTCAAAATTCTTGCCTTAAAATCTATGCTATACTGTTATGATATGTATTTACCTGGATTGTCTGTTGCTTTAGCATTTTGGACTTCATCTGTTCTTCCAGTTTAGTTATGTATGCTCAGCATTTGAAATAGAAAAAAAAACAACAAATAGTTTACTTAAAAATGTATAGCTATTAAAAAATACTGTAATTACTATACATAAGATCTAGTCTAGATATTTAATGTTATCTTTCGATAACATTGTAAAAAAAAATAAAAAATGGTACAATTAATTTAATGTATTAAACAATGTCAATACCTGGGTTGTCTACAAATGCACAGACATAACCAACTATTTCGTCTTGGATGAACACATCAATTGATGACTGTTACTACATCTAGTCCTCAGCTAAAATTCCTCATGTTTAAAAAATAATACAATATCCTTTCCTATAAGTCGAAGATGGCTGTGGAGTCCGATCTTCGCTCTAAAAAATATCCAAGTCCATTTATTATTCTACCTAAGCAAAGATGGCCATGGAGACCGATCTTTTTTCCAAAAAAAAGTCCTCAACTACATCCTTTAAACACGAAGATGGCTAAGGAGTCCAGTCTTCGCTTTTAAAATTCCTCCATTAATCATTCCTATGAACATGAAGATGGCTAAGGAGTCCAGTCTTCGCTTTTAGAATTCCTCCATTAATCATTCCTATGAACACGAAGATGGCTAAAGAGTCCAGTCTTCGCTTTTAAAAAGTCCTAAGCTAAAGATAGTAAAGTCATCAATTAAATGTGTTTCTCCACAACTATTTAGTTGGTCTGCAAGTGCAAATGTTGATTAGTGTGCGTTGCATCACGAGCTGCGATTTAAATCATCCTCTTGCCATCATTTGAAGTCAGTTCTTAATCACAAGTAGCAACCAAAAGTGTCTGTAAATCAGCAGGAGGAACTTTATCTTGGTCTGTGAATCAGCAGGATGTTATTGAATATATCAACTAAAATAATTTTCTTTTAATCAAAATATTTTGCTTTAATCTAAAACATTTATTCTCAAAATTCTTGCCTTAAAATCTATGCTATACTGTTATGATATGTATTTACCTGGATTGTCTGTTGCTTTAGCATTTTGGACTTCATCTGTTCTTCTAGTTTAGTTATGTATGCTCAGCATTTGAAATAGAAAAAAAAAAAAACAAATAGTTTACTTAAAAATGTATAGCTATTAAAAAATACTGTAATTACTATACATAAGATCTAGTCTAGATATTTAATGTTATCTTTCGATAACATTGTAAAAAAAAAAAAAATGGTACAATTAATGTAATGTATTAAACAATGTCAATACCTGGGTTGTCTACAAATTCACAGACATAACCAACTATTTCGTCTTGGATGAACACATCAATTGATGACTGTTACTACATCTAGTCCTCAGCTAAAATTCCTCATGTTTAAAAAATAATACAATATCCTTTCCTATAAGTCGAAGATGGCTGTGGAGTCCGATCTTCGCTCTAAAAAATATCCAAGTCCATTTATTATTCTACCTAAGCAAAGATGGCCATGGAGACCGATCTTTTTTTCCAAAAAAAAGTCCTCAACTACATCCTTTAAACACGAAGATGGCTAAGGAGTCCAGTCTTCGCTTTTAAAATTCCTCCGTTAATCATTCCTATGAACACGAAGATGGCTAAGGAGTCCAGTCTTCGCTTTTAGAATTCCTCCATTAATCATTCCTATGAACACGAAGATGGCTAAAGAGTCCAGTCTTCGCTTTTAAAAAGTCCTAAGCTAAAGATAGTAAAGTCATCAATTAAATGTGTTTCTCCACAACTATTTAGTTGGTCTGCAAGTGCAAATGTTGATTAGTGTGTGTTGCATCACAAGCTGCGATTTAAATCATCCTCTTGCCATAATTTGAAGTCAGTTCTTAATCACAAGTAGCAACCAAAAGTGTCTGTAAATCAGCAGGAGGAACTTTATCTTGGTCTGTGAATCAGCAGGATGTTATTGAATATATCAACTAAAATAATTTTCTTTTAATCAAAATATTTTGCTTTAATCTAAAACATTTATTCTCAAAATTCTTGCCTTAAAATCTATGCTATACTGTTATGATATGTATTTACCTGGATTGTCTGTTGCTTTAGCATTTTGGACTTCATCTGTTCTTCTAGTTTAGTTATGTATGCTCAGCATTTGAAATAGAAAAAAAAAAAAACAAATAGTTTACTTAAAAATGTATAGCTATTAAAAAATACTGTAATTACTATACATAAGATCTAGTCTAGATATTTAATGTTATCTTTCGATAACATTGTAAAAAAAAAAAATGGTACAATTAATGTAATGTATTAAACAATGTCAATACCTGGGTTGTCTACAAATTCACAGACATAACCAACTATTTCGTCTTGGATGAACACATCAATTGATGACTGTTACTACATCTAGTCCTCAGCTAAAATTCCTCATGTTTAAAAAATAATACAATATCCTTTCCTATAAGTCGAAGATGGCTGTGGAGTCCGATCTTCGCTCTAAAAAATATCCAAGTCCATTTTTTATTCTACCTAAGCAAAGATGGCCATGGAGACCGATCTTTTTTTCCAAAAAAAAGTCCTCAACTACATCCTTTAAACACGAAGATGGCTAAGGAGTCCAGTCTTCGCTTTTAAAATTCCTCCATTAATCATTCCTATGAACACGAAGATGGCTAAGGAGTCCAGTCTTCGCTTTTAGAATTCCTCCATTAATCATTCCTATGAACACGAAGATGGCTAAAGAGTCCAGTCTTCGCTTTTAAAAAGTCCTAAGCTAAAGATAGTAAAGTCATCAATTAAATGTGTTTCTCCACAACTATTTAGTTGGTCTGCAAGTGCAAATGTTGATTAGTGTGTGTTGCATCACAAGCTGCGATTTAAATCATCCTCTTGCCATAATTTGAAGTCAGTTCTTAATCACAAGTAGCAACCAAAAGTGTCTGTAAATCAGCAGGAGGAACTTTATCTTGGTCTGTGAATCAGCAGGATGTTATTGAATATATCAACTAAAATAATTTTCTTTTAATCAAAATATTTTGCTTTAATCTAAAACATTTATTCTCAAAATTCTTGCCTTAAAATCTATGCTATACTGTTATGATATGTATTTACCTGGATTGTCTGTTGCTTTAGCATTTTGGACTTCATCTGTTCTTCTAGTTTAGTTATGTATGCTCAGCATTTGAAATAGAAAAAAAAAAAAACAAATAGTTTACTTAAAAATGTATAGCTATTAAAAAATACTGTAATTACTATACATAAGATCTAGTCTAGATATTTAATGTTATCTTTCGATAACATTGTAAAAAAAAAAAATGGTACAATTAATGTAATGTATTAAACAATGTCAATACCTGGGTTGTCTACAAATGCACAGACATAACCAACTATTTCGTCTTGGATGAACACATCAATTGATGACTGTTACTACATCTAGTCCTCAGCTAAAATTCCTCATGTTTAAAAAATAATACAATATCCTTTCCTATAAGTCGAAGATGGCTGTGGAGTCCGATCTTCGCTCTAAAAAATATCCAAGTCCATTTTTTATTCTACCTAAGCAAAGATGGCCATGGAGACCGATCTTTTTTTCCAAAAAAAAGTCCTCAACTACATCCTTTAAACACGAAGATGGCTAAGGAGTCCAGTCTTCGCTTTTAAAATTCCTCCGTTAATCATTCCTATGAACACGAAGATGGCTAAGGAGTCCAGTCTTCGCTTTTAAAATTCCTCCATTAATCATTCCTACGAACACGAAGATGGCTAAGGAGTCCAGTCTTCGCTTTTAGAATTCCTCCATTAATCATTCCTATGAACACGAAGATGGCTAAAGAGTCCAGTCTTCGCTTTTAAAAAGTCCTAAGCTAAAGATAGTAAAGTCATCAATTAAATGTGTTTCTCCACAACTATTTAGTTGGTCTGCAAGTGCAAATGTTGATTAGTGTGCGTTGCATCACGAGCTGCGATTTAAATCATCCTCTTGCCATCATTTGAAGTCAGTTCTTAATCACAAGTAGCAACCAAAAGTGTCTGTAAATCAGCAGGAGGAACTTTATCTTGGTCTGTGAATCAGCAGGATGTTATTGAATATATCAACTAAAATAATTTTCTTTTAATCAAAATATTTTGCTTTAATCTAAAACATTTATTCTCAAAATTCTTGCCTTAAAATCTATGCTATACTGTTATGATATGTATTTACCTGGATTGTCTGTTGCTTTAGCATTTTGGACTTTATCTGTTCTTCTAGTTTAGTTATGTATGCTCAGCATTTGAAATAGAAAAAAAAACAACAAATAGTTTACTTAAAAATGTATAGCTATTAAAAAATACTGTAATTACTATACATAAGATCTAGTCTAGATATTTAATGTTATCTTTCGATAACATTGTAAAAAAAAAAAAAATGGTACAATTAATGTAATGTATTAAACAATGTCAATACCTGGGTTGTCTACAAATGCACAGACATAACCAACTATTTCGTCTTGGATGAACACATCAATTGATGACTGTTACTACATCTAGTCCTCAGCTAAAATTCCTCATGTTTAAAAAATAATACAATATCCTTTCCTATAAGTCGAAGATGGCTGTGGAGTCCGATCTTCGCTCTAAAAAATATCCAAGTCCATTTATTATTCTACCTAAGCAAAGATGGCCATGGAGACCGATCTTTTTTCCAAAAAAAAGTCCTCAACTACATCCTTTAAACACGAAGATGGCTAAGGAGTCCAGTCTTCGCTTTTAAAATTCCTCCATTAATCATTCCTACGAACACGAAGATGGCTAAGGAGTCCAGTCTTCGCTTTTAGAATTCCTCCATTAATCATTCCTATGAACACGAAGATGGCTAAAGAGTCCAGTCTTCGCTTTTAAAAAGTCCTAAGCTAAAGATAGTAAAGTCATCAATTAAATGTGTTTCTCCACAACTATTTAGTTGGTCTGCAAGTGCAAATGTTGATTAGTGTGCGTTGCATCACAAGCTGCGATTTAAATCATCCTCTTGCCATAATTTGAAGTCAGTTCTTAATCACAAGTAGCAACCAAAAGTGTCTGTAAATCAGCAGGAGGAACTTTATCTTGGTCTGTGAATCAGCAGGATGTTATTGAATATATCAACTAAAATAATTTTCTTTTAATCAAAATATTTTGCTTTAATCTAAAACATTTATTCTCAAAATTCTTGCCTTAAAATCTATGCTATACTGTTATGATATGTATTTACCTGGATTGTCTGTTGCTTTAGCATTTTGGACTTCATCTGTTCTTCCAGTTTAGTTATGTATGCTCAGCATTTGAAATAGAAAAAAAAAAAAACAAATAGTTTACTTAAAAATGTATAGCTATTAAAAAATACTGTAATTACTATACATAAGATCTAGTCTAGATATTTAATGTTATCTTTCGATAACATTGTAAAAAAAAATAAAAAATGGTACAATTAATGTAATGTATTAAACAATGTCAATACCTGGGTTGTCTACAAATGCACAGACATAACCAACTATTTCGTCTTGGATGAACACATCAATTGATGACTGTTACTACATCTAGTCCTCAGCTAAAATTCCTCATGTTTAAAAAATAATACAATATCCTTTCCTATAAGTCGAAGATGGCTGTGGAGTCCGATCTTCGCTCTAAAAAATATCCAAGTCCATTTATTATTCTACCTAAGCAAAGATGGCCATGGAGACCGATCTTTTTTCCAAAAAAAAAGTCCTCAACTACATCCTTTAAACACGAAGATGGCTAAGGAGTCCAGTCTTCGCTTTTAAAATTCCTCCATTAATCATTCCTATGAACATGAAGATGGCTAAGGAGTCCAGTCTTCGCTTTTAGAATTCCTCCATTAATCATTCCTATGAACACGAAGATGGCTAAAGAGTCCAGTCTTCGCTTTTAAAAAGTCCTAAGCTAAAGATAGTAAAGTCATCAATTAAATGTGTTTCTCCACAACTATTTAGTTGGTCTGCAAGTGCAAATGTTGATTAGTGTGCGTTGCATCACGAGCTGCGATTTAAATCATCCTCTTGCCATCATTTGAAGTCAGTTCTTAATCACAAGTAGCAACCAAAAGTGTCTGTAAATCAGCAGGAGGAACTTTATCTTGGTCTGTGAATCAGCAGGATGTTATTGAATATATCAACTAAAATAATTTTCTTTTAATCAAAATATTTTGCTTTAATCTAAAACATTTATTCTCAAAATTCTTGCCTTAAAATCTATGCTATACTGTTATGATATGTATTTACCTGGATTGTCTGTTGCTTTAGCATTTTGGACTTCATCTGTTCTTCTAGTTTAGTTATGTATGCTCAGCATTTGAAATAGAAAAAAAAAAAAACAAATAGTTTACTTAAAAATGTATAGCTATTAAAAAATACTGTAATTACTATACATAAGATCTAGTCTAGATATTTAATGTTATCTTTCGATAACATTGTAAAAAAAAAAAATGGTACAATTAATGTAATGTATTAAACAATGTCAATACCTGGGTTGTCTACAAATTCACAGACATAACCAACTATTTCGTCTTGGATGAACACATCAATTGATGACTGTTACTACATCTAGTCCTCAGCTAAAATTCCTCATGTTTAAAAAATAATACAATATCCTTTCCTATAAGTCGAAGATGGCTGTGGAGTCCGATCTTCGCTCTAAAAAATATCCAAGTCCATTTTTTATTCTACCTAAGCAAAGATGGCCATGGAGACCGATCTTTTTTTCCAAAAAAAAGTCCTCAACTACATCCTTTAAACACGAAGATGGCTAAGGAGTCCAGTCTTCGCTTTTAAAATTCCTCCGTTAATCATTCCTATGAACACGAAGATGGCTAAGGAGTCCAGTCTTCGCTTTTAAAATTCCTCCATTAATCATTCCTACGAACACGAAGATGGCTAAGGAGTCCAGTCTTCGCTTTTAGAATTCCTCCATTAATCATTCCTATGAACACGAAGATGGCTAAAGAGTCCAGTCTTCGCTTTTAAAAAGTCCTAAGCTAAAGATAGTAAAGTCATCAATTAAATGTGTTTCTCCACAACTATTTAGTTGGTCTGCAAGTGCAAATGTTGATTAGTGTGCGTTGCATCACAAGCTGCGATTTAAATCATCCTCTTGCCATAATTTGAAGTCAGTTCTTAATCACAAGTAGCAACCAAAAGTGTCTGTAAATCAGCAGGAGGAACTTTATCTTGGTCTGTGAATCAGCAGGATGTTATTGAATATATCAACTAAAATAATTTTCTTTTAATCAAAATATTTTGCTTTAATCTAAAACATTTATTCTCAAAATTCTTGCCTTAAAATCTATGCTATACTGTTATGATATGTATTTACCTGGATTGTCTGTTGCTTTAGCATTTTGGACTTCATCTGTTCTTCCAGTTTAGTTATGTATGCTCAGCATTTGAAATAGAAAAAAAACAAACAAATAGTTTACTTAAAAATGTATAGCTATTAAAAAATACTGTAATTACTATACATAAGATCTAGTCTAGATATTTAATGTTATCTTTCGATAACATTGTAAAAAAAAAAAAAAATGGTACAATTAATGTAATGTATTAAACAATGTCAATACCTGGGTTGTCTACAAATGCACAGACATAACCAACTATTTCGTCTTGGATGAACACATCAATTGATGACTGTTACTACATCTAGTCCTCAGCTAAAATTCCTCATGTTTAAAAAATAATACAATATCCTTTCCTATAAGTCGAAGATGGCTGTGGAGTCCGATCTTCGCTCTAAAAAATATCCAAGTCCATTTATTATTCTACCTAAGCAAAGATGGCCATGGAGACCGATCTTTTTTCCAAAAAAAAGTCCTCAACTACATCCTTTAAACACGAAGATGGCTAAGGAGTCCAGTCTTCGCTTTTAAAATTCCTCCATTAATCATTCCTATGAACATGAAGATGGCTAAGGAGTCCAGTCTTCGCTTTTAGAATTCCTCCATTAATCATTCCTATGAACACGAAGATGGCTAAAGAGTCCAGTCTTCGCTTTTAAAAAGTCCTAAGCTAAAGATAGTAAAGTCATCAATTAAATGTGTTTCTCCACAACTATTTAGTTGGTCTGCAAGTGCAAATGTTGATTAGTGTGCGTTGCATCACGAGCTGCGATTTAAATCATCCTCTTGCCATCATTTGAAGTCAGTTCTTAATCACAAGTAGCAACCAAAAGTGTCTGTAAATCAGCAGGAGGAACTTTATCTTGGTCTGTGAATCAGCAGGATGTTATTGAATATATCAACTAAAATAATTTTCTTTTAATCAAAATATTTTGCTTTAATCTAAAACATTTATTCTCAAAATTCTTGCCTTAAAATCTATGCTATACTGTTATGATATGTATTTACCTGGATTGTCTGTTGCTTTAGCATTTTGGACTTCATCTGTTCTTCTAGTTTAGTTATGTATGCTCAGCATTTGAAATAGAAAAAAAAACAACAAATAGTTTACTTAAAAATGTATAGCTATTAAAAAATACTGTAATTACTATACATAAGATCTAGTCTAGATATTTAATGTTATCTTTTGATAACATTGTAAAAAAAAAAAAAATGGTACAATTAATGTAATGTATTAAACAATGTCAATACCTGGGTTGTCTACAAATGCACAGACATAACCAACTATTTCGTCTTGGATGAACACATCAATTGATGACTGTTACTACATCTAGTCCTCAGCTAAAATTCCTCATGTTTAAAAAATAATACAATATCCTTTCCTATAAGTCGAAGATGGCTGTGGAGTCCGATCTTCGCTCTAAAAAATATCCAAGTCCATTTATTATTCTACCTAAGCAAAGATGGCCATGGAGACCGATCTTTTTTCCAAAAAAAAGTCCTCAACTACATCCTTTAAACACGAAGATGGCTAAGGAGTCCAGTCTTCGCTTTTAAAATTCCTCCATTAATCATTCCTACGAACACGAAGATGGCTAAGGAGTCCAGTCTTCGCTTTTAGAATTCCTCCATTAATCATTCCTATGAACACGAAGATGGCTAAAGAGTCCAGTCTTCGCTTTTAAAAAGTCCTAAGCTAAAGATAGTAAAGTCATCAATTAAATGTGTTTCTCCACAACTATTTAGTTGGTCTGCAAGTGCAAATGTTGATTAGTGTGCGTTGCATCACAAGCTGCGATTTAAATCATCCTCTTGCCATAATTTGAAGTCAGTTCTTAATCACAAGTAGCAACCAAAAGTGTCTGTAAATCAGCAGGAGGAACTTTATCTTGGTCTGTGAATCAGCAGGATGTTATTGAATATATCAACTAAAATAATTTTCTTTTAATCAAAATATTTTGCTTTAATCTAAAACATTTATTCTCAAAATTCTTGCCTTAAAATCTATGCTATACTGTTATGATATGTATTTACCTGGATTGTCTGTTGCTTTAGCATTTTGGACTTCATCTGTTCTTCCAGTTTAGTTATGTATGCTCAGCATTTGAAATAGAAAAAAAACAAACAAATAGTTTACTTAAAAATGTATAGCTATTAAAAAATACTGTAATTACTATACATAAGATCTAGTCTAGATATTTAATGTTATCTTTCGATAACATTGTAAAAAAAAAAAAAAATGGTACAATTAATGTAATGTATTAAACAATGTCAATACCTGGGTTGTCTACAAATGCACAGACATAACCAACTATTTCGTCTTGGATGAACACATCAATTGATGACTGTTACTACATCTAGTCCTCAGCTAAAATTCCTCATGTTTAAAAAATAATACAATATCCTTTCCTATAAGTCGAAGATGGCTGTGGAGTCCGATCTTCGCTCTAAAAAATATCCAAGTCCATTTATTATTCTACCTAAGCAAAGATGGCCATGGAGACCGATCTTTTTTCCAAAAAAAAGTCCTCAACTACATCCTTTAAACACGAAGATGGCTAAGGAGTCCAGTCTTCGCTTTTAAAATTCCTCCATTAATCATTCCTATGAACATGAAGATGGCTAAGGAGTCCAGTCTTCGCTTTTAGAATTCCTCCATTAATCATTCCTATGAACACGAAGATGGCTAAAGAGTCCAGTCTTCGCTTTTAAAAAGTCCTAAGCTAAAGATAGTAAAGTCATCAATTAAATGTGTTTCTCCACAACTATTTAGTTGGTCTGCAAGTGCAAATGTTGATTAGTGTGCGTTGCATCACGAGCTGCGATTTAAATCATCCTCTTGCCATCATTTGAAGTCAGTTCTTAATCACAAGTAGCAACCAAAAGTGTCTGTAAATCAGCAGGAGGAACTTTATCTTGGTCTGTGAATCAGCAGGATGTTATTGAATATATCAACTAAAATAATTTTCTTTTAATCAAAATATTTTGCTTTAATCTAAAACATTTATTCTCAAAATTCTTGCCTTAAAATCTATGCTATACTGTTATGATATGTATTTACCTGGATTGTCTGTTGCTTTAGCATTTTGGACTTCATCTGTTCTTCTAGTTTAGTTATGTATGCTCAGCATTTGAAATAGAAAAAAAAAAAAACAAATAGTTTACTTAAAAATGTATAGCTATTAAAAAATACTGTAATTACTATACATAAGATCTAGTCTAGATATTTAATGTTATCTTTCGATAACATTGTAAAAAAAAAAAATGGTACAATTAATGTAATGTATTAAACAATGTCAATACCTGGGTTGTCTACAAATGCACAGACATAACCAACTATTTCGTCTTGGATGAACACATCAATTGATGACTGTTACTACATCTAGTCCTCAGCTAAAATTCCTCATGTTTAAAAAATAATACAATATCCTTTCCTATAAGTCGAAGATGGCTGTGGAGTCCGATCTTCGCTCTAAAAAATATCCAAGTCCATTTATTATTCTACCTAAGCAAAGATGGCCATGGAGACCGATCTTTTTTTCCAAAAAAAAGTCCTCAACTACATCCTTTAAACACGAAGATGGCTAAGGAGTCCAGTCTTCGCTTTTAAAATTCCTCCATTAATCATTCCTATGAACACGAAGATGGCTAAGGAGTCCAGTCTTCGCTTTTAGAATTCCTCCATTAATCATTCCTATGAACACGAAGATGGCTAAAGAGTCCAGTCTTCGCTTTTAAAAAGTCCTAAGCTAAAGATAGTAAAGTCATCAATTAAATGTGTTTCTCCACAACTATTTAGTTGGTCTGCAAGTGCAAATGTTGATTAGTGTGTGTTGCATCACAAGCTGCGATTTAAATCATCCTCTTGCCATAATTTGAAGTCAGTTCTTAATCACAAGTAGCAACCAAAAGTGTCTGTAAATCAGCAGGAGGAACTTTATCTTGGTCTGTGAATCAGCAGGATGTTATTGAATATATCAACTAAAATAATTTTCTTTTAATCAAAATATTTTGCTTTAATCTAAAACATTTATTCTCAAAATTCTTGCCTTAAAATCTATGCTATACTGTTATGATATGTATTTACCTGGATTGTCTGTTGCTTTAGCATTTTGGACTTCATCTGTTCTTCTAGTTTAGTTATGTATGCTCAGCATTTGAAATAGAAAAAAAAACAACAAATAGTTTACTTAAAAATGTATAGCTATTAAAAAATACTGTAATTACTATACATAAGATCTAGTCTAGATATTTAATGTTATCTTTCGATAACATTGTAAAAAAAAAAAAAATGGTACAATTAATGTAATGTATTAAACAATGTCAATACCTGGGTTGTCTACAAATGCACAGACATAACCAACTATTTCGTCTTGGATGAACACATCAATTGATGACTGTTACTACATCTAGTCCTCAGCTAAAATTCCTCATGTTTAAAAAATAATACAATATCCTTTCCTATAAGTCGAAGATGGCTGTGGAGTCCGATATTCGCTCTAAAAAATATCCAAGTCCATTTATTATTCTACCTAAGCAAAGATGGCCATGGAGACCGATCTTTTTTCCAAAAAAAAGTCCTCAACTACATCCTTTAAACACGAAGATGGCTAAGGAGTCCAGTCTTCGCTTTTAAAATTCCTCCATTAATCATTCCTACGAACACGAAGATGGCTAAGGAGTCCAGTCTTCGCTTTTAGAATTCCTCCATTAATCATTCCTATGAACACGAAGATGGCTAAAGAGTCCAGTCTTCGCTTTTAAAAAGTCCTAAGCTAAAGATAGTAAAGTCATCAATTAAATGTGTTTCTCCACAACTATTTAGTTGGTCTGCAAGTGCAAATGTTGATTAGTGTGCGTTGCATCACAAGCTGCGATTTAAATCATCCTCTTGCCATAATTTGAAGTCAGTTCTTAATCACAAGTAGCAACCAAAAGTGTCTGTAAATCAGCAGGAGGAACTTTATCTTGGTCTGTGAATCAGCAGGATGTTATTGAATATATCAACTAAAATAATTTTCTTTTAATCAAAATATTTTGCTTTAATCTAAAACATTTATTCTCAAAATTCTTGCCTTAAAATCTATGCTATACTGTTATGATATGTATTTACCTGGATTGTCTGTTGCTTTAGCATTTTGGACTTCATCTGTTCTTCCAGTTTAGTTATGTATGCTCAGCATTTGAAATAGAAAAAAAACAAACAAATAGTTTACTTAAAAATGTATAGCTATTAAAAAATACTGTAATTACTATACATAAGATCTAGTCTAGATATTTAATGTTATCTTTCGATAACATTGTAAAAAAAAATAAAAAATGGTACAATTAATGTAATGTATTAAACAATGTCAATACCTGGGTTGTCTACAAATGCACAGACATAACCAACTATTTCGTCTTGGATGAACACATCAATTGATGACTGTTACTACATCTAGTCCTCAGCTAAAATTCCTCATGTTTAAAAAATAATACAATATCCTTTCCTATAAGTCGAAGATGGCTGTGGAGTCCGATCTTCGCTCTAAAAAATATCCAAGTCCATTTATTATTCTACCTAAGCAAAGATGGCCATGGAGACCGATCTTTTTTCCAAAAAAAAGTCCTCAACTACATCCTTTAAACACGAAGATGGCTAAGGAGTCCAGTCTTCGCTTTTAAAATTCCTCCATTAATCATTCCTACGAACACGAAGATGGCTAAGGAGTCCAGTCTTCGCTTTTAGAATTCCTCCATTAATCATTCCTATGAACACGAAGATGGCTAAAGAGTCCAGTCTTCGCTTTTAAAAAGTCCTAAGCTAAAGATAGTAAAGTCATCAATTAAATGTGTTTCTCCACAACTATTTAGTTGGTCTGCAAGTGCAAATGTTGATTAGTGTGCGTTGCATCACAAGCTGCGATTTAAATCATCCTCTTGCCATAATTTGAAGTCAGTTCTTAATCACAAGTAGCAACCAAAAGTGTCTGTAAATCAGCAGGAGGAACTTTATCTTGGTCTGTGAATCAGCAGGATGTTATTGAATATATCAACTAAAATAATTTTCTTTTAATCAAAATATTTTGCTTTAATCTAAAACATTTATTCTCAAAATTCTTGCCTTAAAATCTATGCTATACTGTTATGATATGTATTTACCTGGATTGTCTGTTGCTTTAGCATTTTGGACTTCATCTGTTCTTCCAGTTTAGTTATGTATGCTCAGCATTTGAAATAGAAAAAAAACAAACAAATAGTTTACTTAAAAATGTATAGCTATTAAAAAATACTGTAATTACTATACATAAGATCTAGTCTAGATATTTAATGTTATCTTTCGATAACATTGTAAAAAAAAAAAAAAAATGGTACAATTAATGTAATGTATTAAACAATGTCAATACCTGGGTTGTCTACAAATGCACAGACATAACCAACTATTTCGTCTTGGATGAACACATCAATTGATGACTGTTACTACATCTAGTCCTCAGCTAAAATTCCTCATGTTTAAAAAATAATACAATATCCTTTCCTATAAGTCGAAGATGGCTGTGGAGTCCGATCTTCGCTCTAAAAAATATCCAAGTCCATTTATTATTCTACCTAAGCAAAGATGGCCATGGAGACCGATCTTTTTTCCAAAAAAAAGTCCTCAACTACATCCTTTAAACACGAAGATGGCTAAGGAGTCCAGTCTTCGCTTTTAAAATTCCTCCATTAATCATTCCTATGAACATGAAGATGGCTAAGGAGTCCAGTCTTCGCTTTTAGAATTCCTCCATTAATCATTCCTATGAACACGAAGATGGCTAAAGAGTCCAGTCTTCGCTTTTAAAAAGTCCTAAGCTAAAGATAGTAAAGTCATCAATTAAATGTGTTTCTCCACAACTATTTAGTTGGTCTGCAAGTGCAAATGTTGATTAGTGTGCGTTGCATCACGAGCTGCGATTTAAATCATCCTCTTGCCATCATTTGAAGTCAGTTCTTAATCACAAGTAGCAACCAAAAGTGTCTGTAAATCAGCAGGAGGAACTTTATCTTGGTCTGTGAATCAGCAGGATGTTATTGAATATATCAACTAAAATAATTTTCTTTTAATCAAAATATTTTGCTTTAATCTAAAACATTTATTCTCAAAATTCTTGCCTTAAAATCTATGCTATACTGTTATGATATGTATTTACCTGGATTGTCTGTTGCTTTAGCATTTTGGACTTCATCTGTTCTTCTAGTTTAGTTATGTATGCTCAGCATTTGAAATAGAAAAAAAAAAAAACAAATAGTTTACTTAAAAATGTATAGCTATTAAAAAATACTGTAATTACTATACATAAGATCTAGTCTAGATATTTAATGTTATCTTTCGATAACATTGTAAAAAAAAAAAATGGTACAATTAATGTAATGTATTAAACAATGTCAATACCTGGGTTGTCTACAAATGCACAGACATAACCAACTATTTCGTCTTGGATGAACACATCAATTGATGACTGTTACTACATCTAGTCCTCAGCTAAAATTCCTCATGTTTAAAAAATAATACAATATCCTTTCCTATAAGTCGAAGATGGCTGTGGAGTCCGATCTTCGCTCTAAAAAATATCCAAGTCCATTTATTATTCTACCTAAGCAAAGATGGCCATGGAGACCGATCTTTTTTTCCAAAAAAAAGTCCTCAACTACATCCTTTAAACACGAAGATGGCTAAGGAGTCCAGTCTTCGCTTTTAAAATTCCTCCATTAATCATTCCTATGAACACGAAGATGGCTAAGGAGTCCAGTCTTCGCTTTTAGAATTCCTCCATTAATCATTCCTATGAACACGAAGATGGCTAAAGAGTCCAGTCTTCGCTTTTAAAAAGTCCTAAGCTAAAGATAGTAAAGTCATCAATTAAATGTGTTTCTCCACAACTATTTAGTTGGTCTGCAAGTGCAAATGTTGATTAGTGTGTGTTGCATCACAAGCTGCGATTTAAATCATCCTCTTGCCATAATTTGAAGTCAGTTCTTAATCACAAGTAGCAACCAAAAGTGTCTGTAAATCAGCAGGAGGAACTTTATCTTGGTCTGTGAATCAGCAGGATGTTATTGAATATATCAACTAAAATAATTTTCTTTTAATCAAAATATTTTGCTTTAATCTAAAACATTTATTCTCAAAATTCTTGCCTTAAAATCTATGCTATACTGTTATGATATGTATTTACCTGGATTGTCTGTTGCTTTAGCATTTTGGACTTCATCTGTTCTTCTAGTTTAGTTATGTATGCTCAGCATTTGAAATAGAAAAAAAAACAACAAATAGTTTACTTAAAAATGTATAGCTATTAAAAAATACTGTAATTACTATACATAAGATCTAGTCTAGATATTTAATGTTATCTTTCGATAACATTGTAAAAAAAAAAAAAATGGTACAATTAATGTAATGTATTAAACAATGTCAATACCTGGGTTGTCTACAAATGCACAGACATAACCAACTATTTCGTCTTGGATGAACACATCAATTGATGACTGTTACTACATCTAGTCCTCAGCTAAAATTCCTCATGTTTAAAAAATAATACAATATCCTTTCCTATAAGTCGAAGATGGCTGTGGAGTCCGATCTTCGCTCTAAAAAATATCCAAGTCCATTTATTATTCTACCTAAGCAAAGATGGCCATGGAGACCGATCTTTTTTCCAAAAAAAAGTCCTCAACTACATCCTTTAAACACGAAGATGGCTAAGGAGTCCAGTCTTCGCTTTTAAAATTCCTCCATTAATCATTCCTACGAACACGAAGATGGCTAAGGAGTCCAGTCTTCGCTTTTAGAATTCCTCCATTAATCATTCCTATGAACACGAAGATGGCTAAAGAGTCCAGTCTTCGCTTTTAAAAAGTCCTAAGCTAAAGATAGTAAAGTCATCAATTAAATGTGTTTCTCCACAACTATTTAGTTGGTCTGCAAGTGCAAATGTTGATTAGTGTGCGTTGCATCACAAGCTGCGATTTAAATCATCCTCTTGCCATAATTTGAAGTCAGTTCTTAATCACAAGTAGCAACCAAAAGTGTCTGTAAATCAGCAGGAGGAACTTTATCTTGGTCTGTGAATCAGCAGGATGTTATTGAATATATCAACTAAAATAATTTTCTTTTAATCAAAATATTTTGCTTTAATCTAAAACATTTATTCTCAAAATTCTTGCCTTAAAATCTATGCTATACTGTTATGATATGTATTTACCTGGATTGTCTGTTGCTTTAGCATTTTGGACTTCATCTGTTCTTCCAGTTTAGTTATGTATGCTCAGCATTTGAAATAGAAAAAAAAACAACAAATAGTTTACTTAAAAATGTATAGCTATTAAAAAATACTGTAATTACTATACATAAGATCTAGTCTAGATATTTAATGTTATCTTTCGATAACATTGTAAAAAAAAATAAAAAATGGTACAATTAATTTAATGTATTAAACAATGTCAATACCTGGGTTGTCTACAAATGCACAGACATAACCAACTATTTCGTCTTGGATGAACACATCAATTGATGACTGTTACTACATCTAGTCCTCAGCTAAAATTCCTCATGTTTAAAAAATAATACAATATCCTTTCCTATAAGTCGAAGATGGCTGTGGAGTCCGATCTTCGCTCTAAAAAATATCCAAGTCCATTTATTATTCTACCTAAGCAAAGATGGCCATGGAGACCGATCTTTTTTCCAAAAAAAAGTCCTCAACTACATCCTTTAAACACGAAGATGGCTAAGGAGTCCAGTCTTCGCTTTTAAAATTCCTCCATTAATCATTCCTATGAACATGAAGATGGCTAAGGAGTCCAGTCTTCGCTTTTAGAATTCCTCCATTAATCATTCCTATGAACACGAAGATGGCTAAAGAGTCCAGTCTTCGCTTTTAAAAAGTCCTAAGCTAAAGATAGTAAAGTCATCAATTAAATGTGTTTCTCCACAACTATTTAGTTGGTCTGCAAGTGCAAATGTTGATTAGTGTGCGTTGCATCACGAGCTGCGATTTAAATCATCCTCTTGCCATCATTTGAAGTCAGTTCTTAATCACAAGTAGCAACCAAAAGTGTCTGTAAATCAGCAGGAGGAACTTTATCTTGGTCTGTGAATCAGCAGGATGTTATTGAATATATCAACTAAAATAATTTTCTTTTAATCAAAATATTTTGCTTTAATCTAAAACATTTATTCTCAAAATTCTTGCCTTAAAATCTATGCTATACTGTTATGATATGTATTTACCTGGATTGTCTGTTGCTTTAGCATTTTGGACTTCATCTGTTCTTCTAGTTTAGTTATGTATGCTCAGCATTTGAAATAGAAAAAAAAAAAAACAAATAGTTTACTTAAAAATGTATAGCTATTAAAAAATACTGTAATTACTATACATAAGATCTAGTCTAGATATTTAATGTTATCTTTCGATAACATTGTAAAAAAAAAAAAAATGGTACAATTAATGTAATGTATTAAACAATGTCAATACCTGGGTTGTCTACAAATTCACAGACATAACCAACTATTTCGTCTTGGATGAACACATCAATTGATGACTGTTACTACATCTAGTCCTCAGCTAAAATTCCTCATGTTTAAAAAATAATACAATATCCTTTCCTATAAGTCGAAGATGGCTGTGGAGTCCGATCTTCGCTCTAAAAAATATCCAAGTCCATTTATTATTCTACCTAAGCAAAGATGGCCATGGAGACCGATCTTTTTTTCCAAAAAAAAGTCCTCAACTACATCCTTTAAACACGAAGATGGCTAAGGAGTCCAGTCTTCGCTTTTAAAATTCCTCCGTTAATCATTCCTATGAACACGAAGATGGCTAAGGAGTCCAGTCTTCGCTTTTAGAATTCCTCCATTAATCATTCCTATGAACACGAAGATGGCTAAAGAGTCCAGTCTTCGCTTTTAAAAAGTCCTAAGCTAAAGATAGTAAAGTCATCAATTAAATGTGTTTCTCCACAACTATTTAGTTGGTCTGCAAGTGCAAATGTTGATTAGTGTGTGTTGCATCACAAGCTGCGATTTAAATCATCCTCTTGCCATAATTTGAAGTCAGTTCTTAATCACAAGTAGCAACCAAAAGTGTCTGTAAATCAGCAGGAGGAACTTTATCTTGGTCTGTGAATCAGCAGGATGTTATTGAATATATCAACTAAAATAATTTTCTTTTAATCAAAATATTTTGCTTTAATCTAAAACATTTATTCTCAAAATTCTTGCCTTAAAATCTATGCTATACTGTTATGATATGTATTTACCTGGATTGTCTGTTGCTTTAGCATTTTGGACTTCATCTGTTCTTCTAGTTTAGTTATGTATGCTCAGCATTTGAAATAGAAAAAAAAAAAAACAAATAGTTTACTTAAAAATGTATAGCTATTAAAAAATACTGTAATTACTATACATAAGATCTAGTCTAGATATTTAATGTTATCTTTCGATAACATTGTAAAAAAAAAAAATGGTACAATTAATGTAATGTATTAAACAATGTCAATACCTGGGTTGTCTACAAATTCACAGACATAACCAACTATTTCGTCTTGGATGAACACATCAATTGATGACTGTTACTACATCTAGTCCTCAGCTAAAATTCCTCATGTTTAAAAAATAATACAATATCCTTTCCTATAAGTCGAAGATGGCTGTGGAGTCCGATCTTCGCTCTAAAAAATATCCAAGTCCATTTTTTATTCTACCTAAGCAAAGATGGCCATGGAGACCGATCTTTTTTTCCAAAAAAAAGTCCTCAACTACATCCTTTAAACACGAAGATGGCTAAGGAGTCCAGTCTTCGCTTTTAAAATTCCTCCATTAATCATTCCTATGAACACGAAGATGGCTAAGGAGTCCAGTCTTCGCTTTTAGAATTCCTCCATTAATCATTCCTATGAACACGAAGATGGCTAAAGAGTCCAGTCTTCGCTTTTAAAAAGTCCTAAGCTAAAGATAGTAAAGTCATCAATTAAATGTGTTTCTCCACAACTATTTAGTTGGTCTGCAAGTGCAAATGTTGATTAGTGTGTGTTGCATCACAAGCTGCGATTTAAATCATCCTCTTGCCATAATTTGAAGTCAGTTCTTAATCACAAGTAGCAACCAAAAGTGTCTGTAAATCAGCAGGAGGAACTTTATCTTGGTCTGTGAATCAGCAGGATGTTATTGAATATATCAACTAAAATAATTTTCTTTTAATCAAAATATTTTGCTTTAATCTAAAACATTTATTCTCAAAATTCTTGCCTTAAAATCTATGCTATACTGTTATGATATGTATTTACCTGGATTGTCTGTTGCTTTAGCATTTTGGACTTCATCTGTTCTTCTAGTTTAGTTATGTATGCTCAGCATTTGAAATAGAAAAAAAAACAACAAATAGTTTACTTAAAAATGTATAGCTATTAAAAAATACTGTAATTACTATACATAAGATCTAGTCTAGATATTTAATGTTATCTTTCGATAACATTGTAAAAAAAAAAAAAATGGTACAATTAATGTAATGTATTAAACAATGTCAATACCTGGGTTGTCTACAAATGCACAGACATAACCAACTATTTCGTCTTGGATGAACACATCAATTGATGACTGTTACTACATCTAGTCCTCAGCTAAAATTCCTCATGTTTAAAAAATAATACAATATCCTTTCCTATAAGTCGAAGATGGCTGTGGAGTCCGATCTTCGCTCTAAAAAATATCCAAGTCCATTTATTATTCTACCTAAGCAAAGATGGCCATGGAGACCGATCTTTTTTCCAAAAAAAAGTCCTCAACTACATCCTTTAAACACGAAGATGGCTAAGGAGTCCAGTCTTCGCTTTTAAAATTCCTCCATTAATCATTCCTACGAACACGAAGATGGCTAAGGAGTCCAGTCTTCGCTTTTAGAATTCCTCCATTAATCATTCCTATGAACACGAAGATGGCTAAAGAGTCCAGTCTTCGCTTTTAAAAAGTCCTAAGCTAAAGATAGTAAAGTCATCAATTAAATGTGTTTCTCCACAACTATTTAGTTGGTCTGCAAGTGCAAATGTTGATTAGTGTGCGTTGCATCACAAGCTGCGATTTAAATCATCCTCTTGCCATAATTTGAAGTCAGTTCTTAATCACAAGTAGCAACCAAAAGTGTCTGTAAATCAGCAGGAGGAACTTTATCTTGGTCTGTGAATCAGCAGGATGTTATTGAATATATCAACTAAAATAATTTTCTTTTAATCAAAATATTTTGCTTTAATCTAAAACATTTATTCTCAAAATTCTTGCCTTAAAATCTATGCTATACTGTTATGATATGTATTTACCTGGATTGTCTGTTGCTTTAGCATTTTGGACTTCATCTGTTCTTCCAGTTTAGTTATGTATGCTCAGCATTTGAAATAGAAAAAAAACAAACAAATACTTTACTTAAAAATGTATAGCTATTAAAAAATACTGTAATTACTATACATAAGATCTAGTCTAGATATTTAATGTTATCTTTCGATAACATTGTAAAAAAAAAAAAAAATGGTACAATTAATGTAATGTATTAAACAATGTCAATACCTGGGTTGTCTACAAATGCACAGACATAACCAACTATTTCGTCTTGGATGAACACATCAATTGATGACTGTTACTACATCTAGTCCTCAGCTAAAATTCCTCATGTTTAAAAAATAATACAATATCCTTTCCTATAAGTCGAAGATGGCTGTGGAGTCCGATCTTCGCTCTAAAAAATATCCAAGTCCATTTATTATTCTACCTAAGCAAAGATGGCCATGGAGACCGATCTTTTTTCCAAAAAAAAGTCTTCAACTACATCCTTTAAACACGAAGATGGCTAAGGAGTCCAGTCTTCGCTTTTAAAATTCCTCCATTAATCATTCCTATGAACATGAAGATGGCTAAGGAGTCCAGTCTTCGCTTTTAGAATTCCTCCATTAATCATTCCTATGAACACGAAGATGGCTAAAGAGTCCAGTCTTCGCTTTTAAAAAGTCCTAAGCTAAAGATAGTAAAGTCATCAATTAAATGTGTTTCTCCACAACTATTTAGTTGGTCTGCAAGTGCAAATGTTGATTAGTGTGCGTTGCATCACGAGCTGCGATTTAAATCATCCTCTTGCCATCATTTGAAGTCAGTTCTTAATCACAAGTAGCAACCAAAAGTGTCTGTAAATCAGCAGGAGGAACTTTATCTTGGTCTGTGAATCAGCAGGATGTTATTGAATATATCAACTAAAATAATTTTCTTTTAATCAAAATATTTTGCTTTAATCTAAAACATTTATTCTCAAAATTCTTGCCTTAAAATCTATGCTATACTGTTATGATATGTATTTACCTGGATTGTCTGTTGCTTTAGCATTTTGGACTTCATCTGTTCTTCTAGTTTAGTTATGTATGCTCAGCATTTGAAATAGAAAAAAAAAAAAACAAATAGTTTACTTAAAAATGTATAGCTATTAAAAAATACTGTAATTACTATACATAAGATCTAGTCTAGATATTTAATGTTATCTTTCGATAACATTGTAAAAAAAAAAAAAATGGTACAATTAATGTAATGTATTAAACAATGTCAATACCTGGGTTGTCTACAAATTCACAGACATAACCAACTATTTCGTCTTGGATGAACACATCAATTGATGACTGTTACTACATCTAGTCCTCAGCTAAAATTCCTCATGTTTAAAAAATAATACAATATCCTTTCCTATAAGTCGAAGATGGCTGTGGAGTCCGATCTTCGCTCTAAAAAATATCCAAGTCCATTTATTATTCTACCTAAGCAAAGATGGCCATGGAGACCGATCTTTTTTTCCAAAAAAAAGTCCTCAACTACATCCTTTAAACACGAAGATGGCTAAGGAGTCCAGTCTTCGCTTTTAAAATTCCTCCATTAATCATTCCTATGAACACGAAGATGGCTAAGGAGTCCAGTCTTCGCTTTTAGAATTCCTCCATTAATCATTCCTATGAACACGAAGATGGCTAAAGAGTCCAGTCTTCGCTTTTAAAAAGTCCTAAGCTAAAGATAGTAAAGTCATCAATTAAATGTGTTTCTCCACAACTATTTAGTTGGTCTGCAAGTGCAAATGTTGATTAGTGTGTGTTGCATCACAAGCTGCGATTTAAATCATCCTCTTGCCATAATTTGAAGTCAGTTCTTAATCACAAGTAGCAACCAAAAGTGTCTGTAAATCAGCAGGAGGAACTTTATCTTGGTCTGTGAATCAGCAGGATGTTATTGAATATATCAACTAAAATAATTTTCTTTTAATCAAAATATTTTGCTTTAATCTAAAACATTTATTCTCAAAATTCTTGCCTTAAAATCTATGCTATACTGTTATGATATGTATTTACCTGGATTGTCTGTTGCTTTAGCATTTTGGACTTCATCTGTTCTTCTAGTTTAGTTATGTATGCTCAGCATTTGAAATAGAAAAAAAAACAACAAATAGTTTACTTAAAAATGTATAGCTATTAAAAAATACTGTAATTACTATACATAAGATCTAGTCTAGATATTTAATGTTATCTTTCGATAACATTGTAAAAAAAAAAAAAAATGGTACAATTAATGTAATGTATTAAACAATGTCAATACCTGGGTTGTCTACAAATGCACAGACATAACCAACTATTTCGTCTTGGATGAACACATCAATTGATGACTGTTACTACATCTAGTCCTCAGCTAAAATTCCTCATGTTTAAAAAATAATACAATATCCTTTCCTATAAGTCGAAGATGGCTGTGGAGTCCGATCTTCGCTCTAAAAAATATCCAAGTCCATTTATTATTCTACCTAAGCAAAGATGGCCATGGAGACCGATCTTTTTTCCAAAAAAAAGTCCTCAACTACATCCTTTAAACACGAAGATGGCTAAGGAGTCCAGTCTTCGCTTTTAAAATTCCTCCATTAATCATTCCTACGAACACGAAGATGGCTAAGGAGTCCAGTCTTCGCTTTTAGAATTCCTCCATTAATCATTCCTATGAACACGAAGATGGCTAAAGAGTCCAGTCTTCGCTTTTAAAAAGTCCTAAGCTAAAGATAGTAAAGTCATCAATTAAATGTGTTTCTCCACAACTATTTAGTTGGTCTGCAAGTGCAAATGTTGATTAGTGTGCGTTGCATCACAAGCTGCGATTTAAATCATCCTCTTGCCATAATTTGAAGTCAGTTCTTAATCACAAGTAGCAACCAAAAGTGTCTGTAAATCAGCAGGAGGAACTTTATCTTGGTCTGTGAATCAGCAGGATGTTATTGAATATATCAACTAAAATAATTTTCTTTTAATCAAAATATTTTGCTTTAATCTAAAACATTTATTCTCAAAATTCTTGCCTTAAAATCTATGCTATACTGTTATGATATGTATTTACCTGGATTGTCTGTTGCTTTAGCATTTTGGACTTCATCTGTTCTTCCAGTTTAGTTATGTATGCTCAGCATTTGAAATAGAAAAAAAACAAACAAATACTTTACTTAAAAATGTATAGCTATTAAAAAATACTGTAATTACTATACATAAGATCTAGTCTAGATATTTAATGTTATCTTTCGATAACATTGTAAAAAAAAAAAAAAATGGTACAATTAATGTAATGTATTAAACAATGTCAATACCTGGGTTGTCTACAAATGCACAGACATAACCAACTATTTCGTCTTGGATTTACACATCAATTGATGACTGTTACTACATCTAGTCCTCAGCTAAAATTCCTCATGTTTAAAAAATAATACAATATCCTTTCCTATAAGTCGAAGATGGCTGTGGAGTCCGATCTTCGCTCTAAAAAATATCCAAGTCCATTTATTATTCTACCTAAGCAAAGATGGCCATGGAGACCGATCTTTTTTCCAAAAAAAAGTCCTCAACTACATCCTTTAAACACGAAGATGGCTAAGGAGTCCAGTCTTCGCTTTTAAAATTCCTCCATTAATCATTCCTATGAACATGAAGATGGCTAAGGAGTCCAGTCTTCGCTTTTAGAATTCCTCCATTAATCATTCCTATGAACACGAAGATGGCTAAAGAGTCCAGTCTTCGCTTTTAAAAAGTCCTAAGCTAAAGATAGTAAAGTCATCAATTAAATGTGTTTCTCCACAACTATTTAGTTGGTCTGCAAGTGCAAATGTTGATTAGTGTGCGTTGCATCACGAGCTGCGATTTAAATCATCCTCTTGCCATCATTTGAAGTCAGTTCTTAATCACAAGTAGCAACCAAAAGTGTCTGTAAATCAGCAGGAGGAACTTTATCTTGGTCTGTGAATCAGCAGGATGTTATTGAATATATCAACTAAAATAATTTTCTTTTAATCAAAATATTTTGCTTTAATCTAAAACATTTATTCTCAAAATTCTTGCCTTAAAATCTATGCTATACTGTTATGATATGTATTTACCTGGATTGTCTGTTGCTTTAGCATTTTGGACTTCATCTGTTCTTCTAGTTTAGTTATGTATGCTCAGCATTTGAAATAGAAAAAAAAAAAAACAAATAGTTTACTTAAAAATGTATAGCTATTAAAAAATACTGTAATTACTATACATAAGATCTAGTCTAGATATTTAATGTTATCTTTCGATAACATTGTAAAAAAAAAAAAAATGGTACAATTAATGTAATGTATTAAACAATGTCAATACCTGGGTTGTCTACAAATTCACAGACATAACCAACTATTTCGTCTTGGATGAACACATCAATTGATGACTGTTACTACATCTAGTCCTCAGCTAAAATTCCTCATGTTTAAAAAATAATACAATATCCTTTCCTATAAGTCGAAGATGGCTGTGGAGTCCGATCTTCGCTCTAAAAAATATCCAAGTCCATTTATTATTCTACCTAAGCAAAGATGGCCATGGAGACCGATCTTTTTTTCCAAAAAAAAGTCCTCAACTACATCCTTTAAACACGAAGATGGCTAAGGAGTCCAGTCTTCGCTTTTAAAATTCCTCCATTAATCATTCCTATGAACACGAAGATGGCTAAGGAGTCCAGTCTTCGCTTTTAGAATTCCTCCATTAATCATTCCTATGAACACGAAGATGGCTAAAGAGTCCAGTCTTCGCTTTTAAAAAGTCCTAAGCTAAAGATAGTAAAGTCATCAATTAAATGTGTTTCTCCACAACTATTTAGTTGGTCTGCAAGTGCAAATGTTGATTAGTGTGTGTTGCATCACAAGCTGCGATTTAAATCATCCTCTTGCCATAATTTGAAGTCAGTTCTTAATCACAAGTAGCAACCAAAAGTGTCTGTAAATCAGCAGGAGGAACTTTATCTTGGTCTGTGAATCAGCAGGATGTTATTGAATATATCAACTAAAATAATTTTCTTTTAATCAAAATATTTTGCTTTAATCTAAAACATTTATTCTCAAAATTCTTGCCTTAAAATCTATGCTATACTGTTATGATATGTATTTACCTGGATTGTCTGTTGCTTTAGCATTTTGGACTTCATCTGTTCTTCTAGTTTAGTTATGTATGCTCAGCATTTGAAATAGAAAAAAAAACAACAAATAGTTTACTTAAAAATGTATAGCTATTAAAAAATACTGTAATTACTATACATAAGATCTAGTCTAGATATTTAATGTTATCTTTCGATAACATTGTAAAAAAAAAAAAAATGGTACAATTAATGTAATGTATTAAACAATGTCAATACCTGGGTTGTCTACAAATGCACAGACATAACCAACTATTTCGTCTTGGATGAACACATCAATTGATGACTGTTACTACATCTAGTCCTCAGCTAAAATTCCTCATGTTTAAAAAATAATACAATATCCTTTCCTATAAGTCGAAGATGGCTGTGGAGTCCGATCTTCGCTCTAAAAAATATCCAAGTCCATTTATTATTCTACCTAAGCAAAGATGGCCATGGAGACCGATCTTTTTTCCAAAAAAAAGTCCTCAACTACATCCTTTAAACACGAAGATGGCTAAGGAGTCCAGTCTTCGCTTTTAAAATTCCTCCATTAATCATTCCTACGAACACGAAGATGGCTAAGGAGTCCAGTCTTCGCTTTTAGAATTCCTCCATTAATCATTCCTATGAACACGAAGATGGCTAAAGAGTCCAGTCTTCGCTTTTAAAAAGTCCTAAGCTAAAGATAGTAAAATCATCAATTAAATGTGTTTCTCCACAACTATTTAGTTGGTCTGCAAGTGCAAATGTTGATTAGTGTGCGTTGCATCACAAGCTGCGATTTAAATCATCCTCTTGCCATAATTTGAAGTCAGTTCTTAATCACAAGTAGCAACCAAAAGTGTCTGTAAATCAGCAGGAGGAACTTTATCTTGGTCTGTGAATCAGCAGGATGTTATTGAATATATCAACTAAAATAATTTTCTTTTAATCAAAATATTTTGCTTTAATCTAAAACATTTATTCTCAAAATTCTTGCCTTAAAATCTATGCTATACTGTTATGATATGTATTTACCTGGATTGTCTGTTGCTTTAGCATTTTGGACTTCATCTGTTCTTCTAGTTTAGTTATGTATGCTCAGCATTTGAAATAGAAAAAAAAAAAAACAAATAGTTTACTTAAAAATGTATAGCTATTAAAAAATACTGTAATTACTATACATAAGATCTAGTCTAGATATTTAATGTTATCTTTCGATAACATTGTAAAAAAAAAAAAAATGGTACAATTAATGTAATGTATTAAACAATGTCAATACCTGGGTTGTCTACAAATTCACAGACATAACCAACTATTTCGTCTTGGATGAACACATCAATTGATGACTGTTACTACATCTAGTCCTCAGCTAAAATTCCTCATGTTTAAAAAATAATACAATATCCTTTCCTATAAGTCGAAGATGGCTGTGGAGTCCGATCTTCGCTCTAAAAAATATCCAAGTCCATTTATTATTCTACCTAAGCAAAGATGGCCATGGAGACCGATCTTTTTTTCCAAAAAAAAGTCCTCAACTACATCCTTTAAACACGAAGATGGCTAAGGAGTCCAGTCTTCGCTTTTAAAATTCCTCCATTAATCATTCCTATGAACACGAAGATGGCTAAGGAGTCCAGTCTTCGCTTTTAGAATTCCTCCATTAATCATTCCTATGAACACGAAGATGGCTAAAGAGTCCAGTCTTCGCTTTTAAAAAGTCCTAAGCTAAAGATAGTAAAGTCATCAATTAAATGTGTTTCTCCACAACTATTTAGTTGGTCTGCAAGTGCAAATGTTGATTAGTGTGTGTTGCATCACAAGCTGCGATTTAAATCATCCTCTTGCCATAATTTGAAGTCAGTTCTTAATCACAAGTAGCAACCAAAAGTGTCTGTAAATCAGCAGGAGGAACTTTATCTTGGTCTGTGAATCAGCAGGATGTTATTGAATATATCAACTAAAATAATTTTCTTTTAATCAAAATATTTTGCTTTAATCTAAAACATTTATTCTCAAAATTCTTGCCTTAAAATCTATGCTATACTGTTATGATATGTATTTACCTGGATTGTCTGTTGCTTTAGCATTTTGGACTTCATCTGTTCTTCTAGTTTAGTTATGTATGCTCAGCATTTGAAATAGAAAAAAAAACAACAAATAGTTTACTTAAAAATGTATAGCTATTAAAAAATACTGTAATTACTATACATAAGATCTAGTCTAGATATTTAATGTTATCTTTCGATAACATTGTAAAAAAAAAAAAAATGGTACAATTAATGTAATGTATTAAACAATGTCAATACCTGGGTTGTCTACAAATGCACAGACATAACCAACTATTTCGTCTTGGATGAACACATCAATTGATGACTGTTACTACATCTAGTCCTCAGCTAAAATTCCTCATGTTTAAAAAATAATACAATATCCTTTCCTATAAGTCGAAGATGGCTGTGGAGTCCGATCTTCGCTCTAAAAAATATCCAAGTCCATTTATTATTCTACCTAAGCAAAGATGGCCATGGAGACCGATCTTTTTTCCAAAAAAAAGTCCTCAACTACATCCTTTAAACACGAAGATGGCTAAGGAGTCCAGTCTTCGCTTTTAAAATTCCTCCATTAATCATTCCTACGAACACGAAGATGGCTAAGGAGTCCAGTCTTCGCTTTTAGAATT
Organism: Biomphalaria glabrata; assembly: GCF_947242115.1. Taxonomy (NCBI): domain Eukaryota; kingdom Metazoa; phylum Mollusca; class Gastropoda; family Planorbidae; genus Biomphalaria; species Biomphalaria glabrata. The sequence goes on along the minus strand of NW_026602911.1, from coordinate 24,167 downwards.
CCTCCATTAATCATTCCTATGAACACGAAGATGGCTAAAGAGTCCAGTCTTCGCTTTTAAAAAGTCCTAAGCTAAAGATAGTAAAATCATCAATTAAATGTGTTTCTCCACAACTATTTAGTTGGTCTGCAAGTGCAAATGTTGATTAGTGTGCGTTGCATCACAAGCTGCGATTTAAATCATCCTCTTGCCATAATTTGAAGTCAGTTCTTAATCACAAGTAGCAACCAAAAGTGTCTGTAAATCAGCAGGAGGAACTTTATCTTGGTCTGTGAATCAGCAGGATGTTATTGAATATATCAACTAAAATAATTTTCTTTTAATCAAAATATTTTGCTTTAATCTAAAACATTTATTCTCAAAATTCTTGCCTTAAAATCTATGCTATACTGTTATGATATGTATTTACCTGGATTGTCTGTTGCTTTAGCATTTTGGACTTCATCTGTTCTTCTAGTTTAGTTATGTATGCTCAGCATTTGAAATAGAAAAAAAAAAAAACAAATAGTTTACTTAAAAATGTATAGCTATTAAAAAATACTGTAATTACTATACATAAGATCTAGTCTAGATATTTAATGTTATCTTTCGATAACATTGTAAAAAAAAAAAATGGTACAATTAATGTAATGTATTAAACAATGTCAATACCTGGGTTGTCTACAAATTCACAGACATAACCAACTATTTCGTCTTGGATGAACACATCAATTGATGACTGTTACTACATCTAGTCCTCAGCTAAAATTCCTCATGTTTAAAAAATAATACAATATCCTTTCCTATAAGTCGAAGATGGCTGTGGAGTCCGATCTTCGCTCTAAAAAATATCCAAGTCCATTTTTTATTCTACCTAAGCAAAGATGGCCATGGAGACCGATCTTTTTTCCAAAAAAAAGTCCTCAACTACATCCTTTAAACACGAAGATGGCTAAGGAGTCCAGTCTTCGCTTTTAAAATTCCTCCGTTAATCATTCCTATGAACACGAAGATGGCTAAGGAGTCCAGTCTTCGCTTTTAGAATTCCTCCATTAATCATTCCTATGAACACGAAGATGGCTAAAGAGTCCAGTCTTCGCTTTTAAAAAGTCCTAAGCTAAAGATAGTAAAGTCATCAATTAAATGTGTTTCTCCACAACTATTTAGTTGGTCTGCAAGTGCAAATGTTGATTAGTGTGCGTTGCATCACAAGCTGCGATTTAAATCATCCTCTTGCCATAATTTGAAGTCAGTTCTTAATCACAAGTAGCAACCAAAAGTGTCTGTAAATCAGCAGGAGGAACTTTATCTTGGTCTGTGAATCAGCAGGATGTTATTGAATATATCAACTAAAATAATTTTCTTTTAATCAAAATATTTTGCTTTAATCTAAAACATTTATTCTCAAAATTCTTGCCTTAAAATCTATGCTATACTGTTATGATATGTATTTACCTGGATTGTCTGTTGCTTTAGCATTTTGGACTTCATCTGTTCTTCCAGTTTAGTTATGTATGCTCAGCATTTGAAATAGAAAAAAAACAAACAAATACTTTACTTAAAAATGTATAGCTATTAAAAAATACTGTAATTACTATACATAAGATCTAGTCTAGATATTTAATGTTATCTTTCGATAACATTGTAAAAAAAAAAAAAAATGGTACAATTAATGTAATGTATTAAACAATGTCAATACCTGGGTTGTCTACAAATGCACAGACATAACCAACTATTTCGTCTTGGATGAACACATCAATTGATGACTGTTACTACATCTAGTCCTCAGCTAAAATTCCTCATGTTTAAAAAATAATACAATATCCTTTCCTATAAGTCGAAGATGGCTGTGGAGTCCGATCTTCGCTCTAAAAAATATCCAAGTCCATTTATTATTCTACCTAAGCAAAGATGGCCATGGAGACCGATCTTTTTTCCAAAAAAAAGTCCTCAACTACATCCTTTAAACACGAAGATGGCTAAGGAGTCCAGTCTTCGCTTTTAAAATTCCTCCATTAATCATTCCTATGAACATGAAGATAGCTAAGGAGTCCAGTCTTCGCTTTTAGAATTCCTCCATTAATCATTCCTATGAACACGAAGATGGCTAAAGAGTCCAGTCTTCGCTTTTAAAAAGTCCTAAGCTAAAGATAGTAAAGTCATCAATTAAATGTGTTTCTCCACAACTATTTAGTTGGTCTGCAAGTGCAAATGTTGATTAGTGTGCGTTGCATCACGAGCTGCGATTTAAATCATCCTCTTGCCATCATTTGAAGTCAGTTCTTAATCACAAGTAGCAACCAAAAGTGTCTGTAAATCAGCAGGAGGAACTTTATCTTGGTCTGTGAATCAGCAGGATGTTATTGAATATATCAACTAAAATAATTTTCTTTTAATCAAAATATTTTGCTTTAATCTAAAACATTTATTCTCAAAATTCTTGCCTTAAAATCTATGCTATACTGTTATGATATGTATTTACCTGGATTGTCTGTTGCTTTAGCATTTTGGACTTCATCTGTTCTTCTAGTTTAGTTATGTATGCTCAGCATTTGAAATAGAAAAAAAAAAAAACAAATAGTTTACTTAAAAATGTATAGCTATTAAAAAATACTGTAATTACTATACATAAGATCTAGTCTAGATATTTAATGTTATCTTTCGATAACATTGTAAAAAAAAAAAATGGTACAATTAATGTAATGTATTAAACAATGTCAATACCTGGGTTGTCTACAAATTCACAGACATAACCAACTATTTCGTCTTGGATGAACACATCAATTGATGACTGTTACTACATCTAGTCCTCAGCTAAAATTCCTCATGTTTAAAAAATAATACAATATCCTTTCCTATAAGTCGAAGATGGCTGTGGAGTCCGATCTTCGCTCTAAAAAATATCCAAGTCCATTTATTATTCTACCTAAGCAAAGATGGCCATGGAGACCGATCTTTTTTTCCAAAAAAAAGTCCTCAACTACATCCTTTAAACACGAAGATGGCTAAGGAGTCCAGTCTTCGCTTTTAAAATTCCTCCGTTAATCATTCCTATGAACACGAAGATGGCTAAGGAGTCCAGTCTTCGCTTTTAGAATTCCTCCATTAATCATTCCTATGAACACGAAGATGGCTAAAGAGTCCAGTCTTCGCTTTTAAAAAGTCCTAAGCTAAAGATAGTAAAGTCATCAATTAAATGTGTTTCTCCACAACTATTTAGTTGGTCTGCAAGTGCAAATGTTGATTAGTGTGTGTTGCATCACAAGCTGCGATTTAAATCATCCTCTTGCCATAATTTGAAGTCAGTTCTTAATCACAAGTAGCAACCAAAAGTGTCTGTAAATCAGCAGGAGGAACTTTATCTTGGTCTGTGAATCAGCAGGATGTTATTGAATATATCAACTAAAATAATTTTCTTTTAATCAAAATATTTTGCTTTAATCTAAAACATTTATTCTCAAAATTCTTGCCTTAAAATCTATGCTATACTGTTATGATATGTATTTACCTGGATTGTCTGTTGCTTTAGCATTTTGGACTTCATCTGTTCTTCTAGTTTAGTTATGTATGCTCAGCATTTGAAATAGAAAAAAAAAAAACAAATAGTTTACTTAAAAATGTATAGCTATTAAAAAATACTGTAATTACTATACATAAGATCTAGTCTAGATATTTAATGTTATCTTTCGATAACATTGTAAAAAAAAAAAAAATGGTACAATTAATGTAATGTATTAAACAATGTCAATACCTGGGTTGTCTACAAATGCACAGACATAACCAACTATTTCGTCTTGGATTTACACATCAATTGATGACTGTTACTACATCTAGTCCTCAGCTAAAATTCCTCATGTTTAAAAAATAATACAATATCCTTTCCTATAAGTCGAAGATGGCTGTGGAGTCCGATCTTCGCTCTAAAAAATATCCAAGTCCATTTATTATTCTACCTAAGCAAAGATGGCCATGGAGACCGATCTTTTTTCCAAAAAAAAGTCCTCAACTACATCCTTTAAACACGAAGATGGCTAAGGAGTCCAGTCTTCGCTTTTAAAATTCCTCCATTAATCATTCCTACGAACACGAAGATGGCTAAGGAGTCCAGTCTTCGCTTTTAGAATTCCTCCATTAATCATTCCTATGAACACGAAGATGGCTAAAGAGTCCAGTCTTCGCTTTTAAAAAGTCCTAAGCTAAAGATAGTAAAATCATCAATTAAATGTGTTTCTCCACAACTATTTAGTTGGTCTGCAAGTGCAAATGTTGATTAGTGTGCGTTGCATCACAAGCTGCGATTTAAATCATCCTCTTGCCATAATTTGAAGTCAGTTCTTAATCACAAGTAGCAACCAAAAGTGTCTGTAAATCAGCAGGAGGAACTTTATCTTGGTCTGTGAATCAGCAGGATGTTATTGAATATATCAACTAAAATAATTTTCTTTTAATCAAAATATTTTGCTTTAATCTAAAACATTTATTCTCAAAATTCTTGCCTTAAAATCTATGCTATACTGTTATGATATGTATTTACCTGGATTGTCTGTTGCTTTAGCATTTTGGACTTCATCTGTTCTTCTAGTTTAGTTATGTATGCTCAGCATTTGAAATAGAAAAAAAAAAAAACAAATAGTTTACTTAAAAATGTATAGCTATTAAAAAATACTGTAATTACTATACATAAGATCTAGTCTAGATATTTAATGTTATCTTTCGATAACATTGTAAAAAAAAAAAATGGTACAATTAATGTAATGTATTAAACAATGTCAATACCTGGGTTGTCTACAAATTCACAGACATAACCAACTATTTCGTCTTGGATGAACACATCAATTGATGACTGTTACTACATCTAGTCCTCAGCTAAAATTCCTCATGTTTAAAAAATAATACAATATCCTTTCCTATAAGTCGAAGATGGCTGTGGAGTCCGATCTTCGCTCTAAAAAATATCCAAGTCCATTTTTTATTCTACCTAAGCAAAGATGGCCATGGAGACCGATCTTTTTTCCAAAAAAAAGTCCTCAACTACATCCTTTAAACACGAAGATGGCTAAGGAGTCCAGTCTTCGCTTTTAAAATTCCTCCGTTAATCATTCCTATGAACACGAAGATGGCTAAGGAGTCCAGTCTTCGCTTTTAGAATTCCTCCATTAATCATTCCTATGAACACGAAGATGGCTAAAGAGTCCAGTCTTCGCTTTTAAAAAGTCCTAAGCTAAAGATAGTAAAGTCATCAATTAAATGTGTTTCTCCACAACTATTTAGTTGGTCTGCAAGTGCAAATGTTGATTAGTGTGCGTTGCATCACAAGCTGCGATTTAAATCATCCTCTTGCCATAATTTGAAGTCAGTTCTTAATCACAAGTAGCAACCAAAAGTGTCTGTAAATCAGCAGGAGGAACTTTATCTTGGTCTGTGAATCAGCAGGATGTTATTGAATATATCAACTAAATAATTTTCTTTTAATCAAAATATTTTGCTTTAATCTAAAACATTTATTCTCAAAATTCTTGCCTTAAAATCTATGCTATACTGTTATGATATGTATTTACCTGGATTGTCTGTTGCTTTAGCATTTTGGACTTCATCTGTTCTTCTAGTTTAGTTATGTATGCTCAGCATTTGAAATAGAAAAAAAAACAACAAATAGTTTACTTAAAAATGTATAGCTATTAAAAAATACTGTAATTACTATACATAAGATCTAGTCTAGATATTTAATGTTATCTTTCGATAACATTGTAAAAAAAAAAAAAATGGTACAATTAATGTAATGTATTAAACAATGTCAATACCTGGGTTGTCTACAAATGCACAGACATAACCAACTATTTCGTCTTGGATGAACACATCAATTGATGACTGTTACTACATCTAGTCCTCAGCTAAAATTCCTCATGTTTAAAAAATAATACAATATCCTTTCCTATAAGTCGAAGATGGCTGTGGAGTCCGATCTTCGCTCTAAAAAATATCCAAGTCCATTTATTATTCTACCTAAGCAAAGATGGCCATGGAGACCGATCTTTTTTCCAAAAAAAAGTCCTCAACTACATCCTTTAAACACGAAGATGGCTAAGGAGTCCAGTCTTCGCTTTTAAAATTCCTCCATTAATCATTCCTACGAACACGAAGATGGCTAAGGAGTCCAGTCTTCGCTTTTAGAATTCCTCCATTAATCATTCCTATGAACACGAAGATGGCTAAAGAGTCCAGTCTTCGCTTTTAAAAAGTCCTAAGCTAAAGATAGTAAAGTCATCAATTAAATGTGTTTCTCCACAACTATTTAGTTGGTCTGCAAGTGCAAATGTTGATTAGTGTGCGTTGCATCACAAGCTGCGATTTAAATCATCCTCTTGCCATAATTTGAAGTCAGTTCTTAATCACAAGTAGCAACCAAAAGTGTCTGTAAATCAGCAGGAGGAACTTTATCTTGGTCTGTGAATCAGCAGGATGTTATTGAATATATCAACTAAAATAATTTTCTTTTAATCAAAATATTTTGCTTTAATCTAAAACATTTATTCTCAAAATTCTTGCCTTAAAATCTATGCTATACTGTTATGATATGTATTTACCTGGATTGTCTGTTGCTTTAGCATTTTGGACTTCATCTGTTCTTCCAGTTTAGTTATGTATGCTCAGCATTTGAAATAGAAAAAAAACAAACAAATACTTTACTTAAAAATGTATAGCTATTAAAAAATACTGTAATTACTATACATAAGATCTAGTCTAGATATTTAATGTTATCTTTCGATAACATTGTAAAAAAAAAAAAAAATGGTACAATTAATGTAATGTATTAAACAATGTCAATACCTGGGTTGTCTACAAATGCACAGACATAACCAACTATTTCGTCTTGGATGAACACATCAATTGATGACTGTTACTACATCTAGTCCTCAGCTAAAATTCCTCATGTTTAAAAAATAATACAATATCCTTTCCTATAAGTCGAAGATGGCTGTGGAGTCCGATCTTCGCTCTAAAAAATATCCAAGTCCATTTATTATTCTACCTAAGCAAAGATGGCCATGGAGACCGATCTTTTTTCCAAAAAAAAGTCCTCAACTACATCCTTTAAACACGAAGATGGCTAAGGAGTCCAGTCTTCGCTTTTAAAATTCCTCCATTAATCATTCCTATGAACATGAAGATGGCTAAGGAGTCCAGTCTTCGCTTTTAGAATTCCTCCATTAATCATTCCTATGAACACGAAGATGGCTAAAGAGTCCAGTCTTCGCTTTTAAAAAGTCCTAAGCTAAAGATAGTAAAGTCATCAATTAAATGTGTTTCTCCACAACTATTTAGTTGGTCTGCAAGTGCAAATGTTGATTAGTGTGCGTTGCATCACGAGCTGCGATTTAAATCATCCTCTTGCCATCATTTGAAGTCAGTTCTTAATCACAAGTAGCAACCAAAAGTGTCTGTAAATCAGCAGGAGGAACTTTATCTTGGTCTGTGAATCAGCAGGATGTTATTGAATATATCAACTAAAATAATTTTCTTTTAATCAAAATATTTTGCTTTAATCTAAAACATTTATTCTCAAAATTCTTGCCTTAAAATCTATGCTATACTGTTATGATATGTATTTACCTGGATTGTCTGTTGCTTTAGCATTTTGGACTTCATCTGTTCTTCTAGTTTAGTTATGTATGCTCAGCATTTGAAATAGAAAAAAAAAAAAACAAATAGTTTACTTAAAAATGTATAGCTATTAAAAAATACTGTAATTACTATACATAAGATCTAGTCTAGATATTTAATGTTATCTTTCGATAACATTGTAAAAAAAAATAAAAAATGGTACAATTAATGTAATGTATTAAACAATGTCAATACCTGGGTTGTCTACAAATGCACAGACATAACCAACTATTTCGTCTTGGATGAACACATCAATTGATGACTGTTACTACATCTAGTCCTCAGCTAAAATTCCTCATGTTTAAAAAATAATACAATATCCTTTCCTATAAGTCGAAGATGGCTGTGGAGTCCGATCTTCGCTCTAAAAAATATCCAAGTCCATTTATTATTCTACCTAAGCAAAGATGGCCATGGAGACCGATCTTTTTTCCAAAAAAAAGTCCTCAACTACATCCTTTAAACACGAAGATGGCTAAGGAGTCCAGTCTTCGCTTTTAAAATTCCTCCATTAATCATTCCTACGAACACGAAGATGGCTAAGGAGTCCAGTCTTCGCTTTTAGAATTCCTCCATTAATCATTCCTATGAACACGAAGATGGCTAAAGAGTCCAGTCTTCGCTTTTAAAAAGTCCTAAGCTAAAGATAGTAAAGTCATCAATTAAATGTGTTTCTCCACAACTATTTAGTTGGTCTGCAAGTGCAAATGTTGATTAGTGTGCGTTGCATCACAAGCTGCGATTTAAATCATCCTCTTGCCATAATTTGAAGTCAGTTCTTAATCACAAGTAGCAACCAAAAGTGTCTGTAAATCAGCAGGAGGAACTTTATCTTGGTCTGTGAATCAGCAGGATGTTATTGAATATATCAACTAAAATAATTTTCTTTTAATCAAAATATTTTGCTTTAATCTAAAACATTTATTCTCAAAATTCTTGCCTTAAAATCTATGCTATACTGTTATGATATGTATTTACCTGGATTGTCTGTTGCTTTAGCATTTTGGACTTCATCTGTTCTTCCAGTTTAGTTATGTATGCTCAGCATTTGAAATAGAAAAAAAACAAACAAATAGTTTACTTAAAAATGTATAGCTATTAAAAAATACTGTAATTACTATACATAAGATCTAGTCTAGATATTTAATGTTATCTTTCGATAACATTGTAAAAAAAAAAAAAAAATGGTACAATTAATGTAATGTATTAAACAATGTCAATACCTGGGTTGTCTACAAATGCACAGACATAACCAACTATTTCGTCTTGGATGAACACATCAATTGATGACTGTTACTACATCTAGTCCTCAGCTAAAATTCCTCATGTTTAAAAAATAATACAATATCCTTTCCTATAAGTCGAAGATGGCTGTGGAGTCCGATCTTCGCTCTAAAAAATATCCAAGTCCATTTATTATTCTACCTAAGCAAAGATGGCCATGGAGACCGATCTTTTTTCCAAAAAAAAGTCCTCAACTACATCCTTTAAACACGAAGATGGCTAAGGAGTCCAGTCTTCGCTTTTAAAATTCCTCCATTAATCATTCCTATGAACATGAAGATGGCTAAGGAGTCCAGTCTTCGCTTTTAGAATTCCTCCATTAATCATTCCTATGAACACGAAGATGGCTAAAGAGTCCAGTCTTCGCTTTTAAAAAGTCCTAAGCTAAAGATAGTAAAGTCATCAATTAAATGTGTTTCTCCACAACTATTTAGTTGGTCTGCAAGTGCAAATGTTGATTAGTGTGCGTTGCATCACGAGCTGCGATTTAAATCATCCTCTTGCCATCATTTGAAGTCAGTTCTTAATCACAAGTAGCAACCAAAAGTGTCTGTAAATCAGCAGGAGGAACTTTATCTTGGTCTGTGAATCAGCAGGATGTTATTGAATATATCAACTAAAATAATTTTCTTTTAATCAAAATATTTTGCTTTAATCTAAAACATTTATTCTCAAAATTCTTGCCTTAAAATCTATGCTATACTGTTATGATATGTATTTACCTGGATTGTCTGTTGCTTTAGCATTTTGGACTTCATCTGTTCTTCTAGTTTAGTTATGTATGCTCAGCATTTGAAATAGAAAAAAAAAAAAACAAATAGTTTACTTAAAAATGTATAGCTATTAAAAAATACTGTAATTACTATACATAAGATCTAGTCTAGATATTTAATGTTATCTTTCGATAACATTGTAAAAAAAAAAAATGGTACAATTAATGTAATGTATTAAACAATGTCAATACCTGGGTTGTCTACAAATGCACAGACATAACCAACTATTTCGTCTTGGATGAACACATCAATTGATGACTGTTACTACATCTAGTCCTCAGCTAAAATTCCTCATGTTTAAAAAATAATACAATATCCTTTCCTATAAGTCGAAGATGGCTGTGGAGTCCGATCTTCGCTCTAAAAAATATCCAAGTCCATTTATTATTCTACCTAAGCAAAGATGGCCATGGAGACCGATCTTTTTTTCCAAAAAAAAGTCCTCAACTACATCCTTTAAACACGAAGATGGCTAAGGAGTCCAGTCTTCGCTTTTAAAATTCCTCCATTAATCATTCCTATGAACACGAAGATGGCTAAGGAGTCCAGTCTTCGCTTTTAGAATTCCTCCATTAATCATTCCTATGAACACGAAGATGGCTAAAGAGTCCAGTCTTCGCTTTTAAAAAGTCCTAAGCTAAAGATAGTAAAGTCATCAATTAAATGTGTTTCTCCACAACTATTTAGTTGGTCTGCAAGTGCAAATGTTGATTAGTGTGTGTTGCATCACAAGCTGCGATTTAAATCATCCTCTTGCCATAATTTGAAGTCAGTTCTTAATCACAAGTAGCAACCAAAAGTGTCTGTAAATCAGCAGGAGGAACTTTATCTTGGTCTGTGAATCAGCAGGATGTTATTGAATATATCAACTAAAATAATTTTCTTTTAATCAAAATATTTTGCTTTAATCTAAAACATTTATTCTCAAAATTCTTGCCTTAAAATCTATGCTATACTGTTATGATATGTATTTACCTGGATTGTCTGTTGCTTTAGCATTTTGGACTTCATCTGTTCTTCTAGTTTAGTTATGTATGCTCAGCATTTGAAATAGAAAAAAAAACAACAAATAGTTTACTTAAAAATGTATAGCTATTAAAAAATACTGTAATTACTATACATAAGATCTAGTCTAGATATTTAATGTTATCTTTCGATAACATTGTAAAAAAAAAAAAAATGGTACAATTAATGTAATGTATTAAACAATGTCAATACCTGGGTTGTCTACAAATGCACAGACATAACCAACTATTTCGTCTTGGATGAACACATCAATTGATGACTGTTACTACATCTAGTCCTCAGCTAAAATTCCTCATGTTTAAAAAATAATACAATATCCTTTCCTATAAGTCGAAGATGGCTGTGGAGTCCGATCTTCGCTCTAAAAAATATCCAAGTCCATTTATTATTCTACCTAAGCAAAGATGGCCATGGAGACCGATCTTTTTTCCAAAAAAAAGTCCTCAACTACATCCTTTAAACACGAAGATGGCTAAGGAGTCCAGTCTTCGCTTTTAAAATTCCTCCATTAATCATTCCTACGAACACGAAGATGGCTAAGGAGTCCAGTCTTCGCTTTTAGAATTCCTCCATTAATCATTCCTATGAACACGAAGATGGCTAAAGAGTCCAGTCTTCGCTTTTAAAAAGTCCTAAGCTAAAGATAGTAAAGTCATCAATTAAATGTGTTTCTCCACAACTATTTAGTTGGTCTGCAAGTGCAAATGTTGATTAGTGTGCGTTGCATCACAAGCTGCGATTTAAATCATCCTCTTGCCATAATTTGAAGTCAGTTCTTAATCACAAGTAGCAACCAAAAGTGTCTGTAAATCAGCAGGAGGAACTTTATCTTGGTCTGTGAATCAGCAGGATGTTATTGAATATATCAACTAAAATAATTTTCTTTTAATCAAAATATTTTGCTTTAATCTAAAACATTTATTCTCAAAATTCTTGCCTTAAAATCTATGCTATACTGTTATGATATGTATTTACCTGGATTGTCTGTTGCTTTAGCATTTTGGACTTCATCTGTTCTTCCAGTTTAGTTATGTATGCTCAGCATTTGAAATAGAAAAAAAAACAACAAATAGTTTACTTAAAAATGTATAGCTATTAAAAAATACTGTAATTACTATACATAAGATCTAGTCTAGATATTTAATGTTATCTTTCGATAACATTGTAAAAAAAAATAAAAAATGGTACAATTAATTTAATGTATTAAACAATGTCAATACCTGGGTTGTCTACAAATGCACAGACATAACCAACTATTTCGTCTTGGATGAACACATCAATTGATGACTGTTACTACATCTAGTCCTCAGCTAAAATTCCTCATGTTTAAAAAATAATACAATATCCTTTCCTATAAGTCGAAGATGGCTGTGGAGTCCGATCTTCGCTCTAAAAAATATCCAAGTCCATTTATTATTCTACCTAAGCAAAGATGGCCATGGAGACCGATCTTTTTTCCAAAAAAAAGTCCTCAACTACATCCTTTAAACACGAAGATGGCTAAGGAGTCCAGTCTTCGCTTTTAAAATTCCTCCATTAATCATTCCTATGAACATGAAGATGGCTAAGGAGTCCAGTCTTCGCTTTTAGAATTCCTCCATTAATCATTCCTATGAACACGAAGATGGCTAAAGAGTCCAGTCTTCGCTTTTAAAAAGTCCTAAGCTAAAGATAGTAAAGTCATCAATTAAATGTGTTTCTCCACAACTATTTAGTTGGTCTGCAAGTGCAAATGTTGATTAGTGTGCGTTGCATCACGAGCTGCGATTTAAATCATCCTCTTGCCATCATTTGAAGTCAGTTCTTAATCACAAGTAGCAACCAAAAGTGTCTGTAAATCAGCAGGAGGAACTTTATCTTGGTCTGTGAATCAGCAGGATGTTATTGAATATATCAACTAAAATAATTTTCTTTTAATCAAAATATTTTGCTTTAATCTAAAACATTTATTCTCAAAATTCTTGCCTTAAAATCTATGCTATACTGTTATGATATGTATTTACCTGGATTGTCTGTTGCTTTAGCATTTTGGACTTCATCTGTTCTTCTAGTTTAGTTATGTATGCTCAGCATTTGAAATAGAAAAAAAAAAAAACAAATAGTTTACTTAAAAATGTATAGCTATTAAAAAATACTGTAATTACTATACATAAGATCTAGTCTAGATATTTAATGTTATCTTTCGATAACATTGTAAAAAAAAAAAAAATGGTACAATTAATGTAATGTATTAAACAATGTCAATACCTGGGTTGTCTACAAATTCACAGACATAACCAACTATTTCGTCTTGGATGAACACATCAATTGATGACTGTTACTACATCTAGTCCTCAGCTAAAATTCCTCATGTTTAAAAAATAATACAATATCCTTTCCTATAAGTCGAAGATGGCTGTGGAGTCCGATCTTCGCTCTAAAAAATATCCAAGTCCATTTATTATTCTACCTAAGCAAAGATGGCCATGGAGACCGATCTTTTTTTCCAAAAAAAAGTCCTCAACTACATCCTTTAAACACGAAGATGGCTAAGGAGTCCAGTCTTCGCTTTTAAAATTCCTCCGTTAATCATTCCTATGAACACGAAGATGGCTAAGGAGTCCAGTCTTCGCTTTTAGAATTCCTCCATTAATCATTCCTATGAACACGAAGATGGCTAAAGAGTCCAGTCTTCGCTTTTAAAAAGTCCTAAGCTAAAGATAGTAAAGTCATCAATTAAATGTGTTTCTCCACAACTATTTAGTTGGTCTGCAAGTGCAAATGTTGATTAGTGTGTGTTGCATCACAAGCTGCGATTTAAATCATCCTCTTGCCATAATTTGAAGTCAGTTCTTAATCACAAGTAGCAACCAAAAGTGTCTGTAAATCAGCAGGAGGAACTTTATCTTGGTCTGTGAATCAGCAGGATGTTATTGAATATATCAACTAAAATAATTTTCTTTTAATCAAAATATTTTGCTTTAATCTAAAACATTTATTCTCAAAATTCTTGCCTTAAAATCTATGCTATACTGTTATGATATGTATTTACCTGGATTGTCTGTTGCTTTAGCATTTTGGACTTCATCTGTTCTTCTAGTTTAGTTATGTATGCTCAGCATTTGAAATAGAAAAAAAAAAAAACAAATAGTTTACTTAAAAATGTATAGCTATTAAAAAATACTGTAATTACTATACATAAGATCTAGTCTAGATATTTAATGTTATCTTTCGATAACATTGTAAAAAAAAAAAATGGTACAATTAATGTAATGTATTAAACAATGTCAATACCTGGGTTGTCTACAAATTCACAGACATAACCAACTATTTCGTCTTGGATGAACACATCAATTGATGACTGTTACTACATCTAGTCCTCAGCTAAAATTCCTCATGTTTAAAAAATAATACAATATCCTTTCCTATAAGTCGAAGATGGCTGTGGAGTCCGATCTTCGCTCTAAAAAATATCCAAGTCCATTTTTTATTCTACCTAAGCAAAGATGGCCATGGAGACCGATCTTTTTTTCCAAAAAAAAGTCCTCAACTACATCCTTTAAACACGAAGATGGCTAAGGAGTCCAGTCTTCGCTTTTAAAATTCCTCCATTAATCATTCCTATGAACACGAAGATGGCTAAGGAGTCCAGTCTTCGCTTTTAGAATTCCTCCATTAATCATTCCTATGAACACGAAGATGGCTAAAGAGTCCAGTCTTCGCTTTTAAAAAGTCCTAAGCTAAAGATAGTAAAGTCATCAATTAAATGTGTTTCTCCACAACTATTTAGTTGGTCTGCAAGTGCAAATGTTGATTAGTGTGTGTTGCATCACAAGCTGCGATTTAAATCATCCTCTTGCCATAATTTGAAGTCAGTTCTTAATCACAAGTAGCAACCAAAAGTGTCTGTAAATCAGCAGGAGGAACTTTATCTTGGTCTGTGAATCAGCAGGATGTTATTGAATATATCAACTAAAATAATTTTCTTTTAATCAAAATATTTTGCTTTAATCTAAAACATTTATTCTCAAAATTCTTGCCTTAAAATCTATGCTATACTGTTATGATATGTATTTACCTGGATTGTCTGTTGCTTTAGCATTTTGGACTTCATCTGTTCTTCTAGTTTAGTTATGTATGCTCAGCATTTGAAATAGAAAAAAAAAAAAACAAATAGTTTACTTAAAAATGTATAGCTATTAAAAAATACTGTAATTACTATACATAAGATCTAGTCTAGATATTTAATGTTATCTTTCGATAACATTGTAAAAAAAAAAAATGGTACAATTAATGTAATGTATTAAACAATGTCAATACCTGGGTTGTCTACAAATGCACAGACATAACCAACTATTTCGTCTTGGATGAACACATCAATTGATGACTGTTACTACATCTAGTCCTCAGCTAAAATTCCTCATGTTTAAAAAATAATACAATATCCTTTCCTATAAGTCGAAGATGGCTGTGGAGTCCGATCTTCGCTCTAAAAAATATCCAAGTCCATTTTTTATTCTACCTAAGCAAAGATGGCCATGGAGACCGATCTTTTTTTCCAAAAAAAAGTCCTCAACTACATCCTTTAAACACGAAGATGGCTAAGGAGTCCAGTCTTCGCTTTTAAAATTCCTCCGTTAATCATTCCTATGAACACGAAGATGGCTAAGGAGTCCAGTCTTCGCTTTTAAAATTCCTCCATTAATCATTCCTACGAACACGAAGATGGCTAAGGAGTCCAGTCTTCGCTTTTAGAATTCCTCCATTAATCATTCCTATGAACACGAAGATGGCTAAAGAGTCCAGTCTTCGCTTTTAAAAAGTCCTAAGCTAAAGATAGTAAAGTCATCAATTAAATGTGTTTCTCCACAACTATTTAGTTGGTCTGCAAGTGCAAATGTTGATTAGTGTGCGTTGCATCACGAGCTGCGATTTAAATCATCCTCTTGCCATCATTTGAAGTCAGTTCTTAATCACAAGTAGCAACCAAAAGTGTCTGTAAATCAGCAGGAGGAACTTTATCTTGGTCTGTGAATCAGCAGGATGTTATTGAATATATCAACTAAAATAATTTTCTTTTAATCAAAATATTTTGCTTTAATCTAAAACATTTATTCTCAAAATTCTTGCCTTAAAATCTATGCTATACTGTTATGATATGTATTTACCTGGATTGTCTGTTGCTTTAGCATTTTGGACTTTATCTGTTCTTCTAGTTTAGTTATGTATGCTCAGCATTTGAAATAGAAAAAAAAACAACAAATAGTTTACTTAAAAATGTATAGCTATTAAAAAATACTGTAATTACTATACATAAGATCTAGTCTAGATATTTAATGTTATCTTTCGATAACATTGTAAAAAAAAAAAAAATGGTACAATTAATGTAATGTATTAAACAATGTCAATACCTGGGTTGTCTACAAATGCACAGACATAACCAACTATTTCGTCTTGGATGAACACATCAATTGATGACTGTTACTACATCTAGTCCTCAGCTAAAATTCCTCATGTTTAAAAAATAATACAATATCCTTTCCTATAAGTCGAAGATGGCTGTGGAGTCCGATCTTCGCTCTAAAAAATATCCAAGTCCATTTATTATTCTACCTAAGCAAAGATGGCCATGGAGACCGATCTTTTTTCCAAAAAAAAGTCCTCAACTACATCCTTTAAACACGAAGATGGCTAAGGAGTCCAGTCTTCGCTTTTAAAATTCCTCCATTAATCATTCCTACGAACACGAAGATGGCTAAGGAGTCCAGTCTTCGCTTTTAGAATTCCTCCATTAATCATTCCTATGAACACGAAGATGGCTAAAGAGTCCAGTCTTCGCTTTTAAAAAGTCCTAAGCTAAAGATAGTAAAGTCATCAATTAAATGTGTTTCTCCACAACTATTTAGTTGGTCTGCAAGTGCAAATGTTGATTAGTGTGCGTTGCATCACAAGCTGCGATTTAAATCATCCTCTTGCCATAATTTGAAGTCAGTTCTTAATCACAAGTAGCAACCAAAAGTGTCTGTAAATCAGCAGGAGGAACTTTATCTTGGTCTGTGAATCAGCAGGATGTTATTGAATATATCAACTAAAATAATTTTCTTTTAATCAAAATATTTTGCTTTAATCTAAAACATTTATTCTCAAAATTCTTGCCTTAAAATCTATGCTATACTGTTATGATATGTATTTACCTGGATTGTCTGTTGCTTTAGCATTTTGGACTTCATCTGTTCTTCCAGTTTAGTTATGTATGCTCAGCATTTGAAATAGAAAAAAAAAAAAACAAATAGTTTACTTAAAAATGTATAGCTATTAAAAAATACTGTAATTACTATACATAAGATCTAGTCTAGATATTTAATGTTATCTTTCGATAACATTGTAAAAAAAAATAAAAAATGGTACAATTAATGTAATGTATTAAACAATGTCAATACCTGGGTTGTCTACAAATGCACAGACATAACCAACTATTTCGTCTTGGATGAACACATCAATTGATGACTGTTACTACATCTAGTCCTCAGCTAAAATTCCTCATGTTTAAAAAATAATACAATATCCTTTCCTATAAGTCGAAGATGGCTGTGGAGTCCGATCTTCGCTCTAAAAAATATCCAAGTCCATTTATTATTCTACCTAAGCAAAGATGGCCATGGAGACCGATCTTTTTTCCAAAAAAAAAGTCCTCAACTACATCCTTTAAACACGAAGATGGCTAAGGAGTCCAGTCTTCGCTTTTAAAATTCCTCCATTAATCATTCCTATGAACATGAAGATGGCTAAGGAGTCCAGTCTTCGCTTTTAGAATTCCTCCATTAATCATTCCTATGAACACGAAGATGGCTAAAGAGTCCAGTCTTCGCTTTTAAAAAGTCCTAAGCTAAAGATAGTAAAGTCATCAATTAAATGTGTTTCTCCACAACTATTTAGTTGGTCTGCAAGTGCAAATGTTGATTAGTGTGCGTTGCATCACGAGCTGCGATTTAAATCATCCTCTTGCCATCATTTGAAGTCAGTTCTTAATCACAAGTAGCAACCAAAAGTGTCTGTAAATCAGCAGGAGGAACTTTATCTTGGTCTGTGAATCAGCAGGATGTTATTGAATATATCAACTAAAATAATTTTCTTTTAATCAAAATATTTTGCTTTAATCTAAAACATTTATTCTCAAAATTCTTGCCTTAAAATCTATGCTATACTGTTATGATATGTATTTACCTGGATTGTCTGTTGCTTTAGCATTTTGGACTTCATCTGTTCTTCTAGTTTAGTTATGTATGCTCAGCATTTGAAATAGAAAAAAAAAAAAACAAATAGTTTACTTAAAAATGTATAGCTATTAAAAAATACTGTAATTACTATACATAAGATCTAGTCTAGATATTTAATGTTATCTTTCGATAACATTGTAAAAAAAAAAAATGGTACAATTAATGTAATGTATTAAACAATGTCAATACCTGGGTTGTCTACAAATTCACAGACATAACCAACTATTTCGTCTTGGATGAACACATCAATTGATGACTGTTACTACATCTAGTCCTCAGCTAAAATTCCTCATGTTTAAAAAATAATACAATATCCTTTCCTATAAGTCGAAGATGGCTGTGGAGTCCGATCTTCGCTCTAAAAAATATCCAAGTCCATTTTTTATTCTACCTAAGCAAAGATGGCCATGGAGACCGATCTTTTTTTCCAAAAAAAAGTCCTCAACTACATCCTTTAAACACGAAGATGGCTAAGGAGTCCAGTCTTCGCTTTTAAAATTCCTCCGTTAATCATTCCTATGAACACGAAGATGGCTAAGGAGTCCAGTCTTCGCTTTTAAAATTCCTCCATTAATCATTCCTACGAACACGAAGATGGCTAAGGAGTCCAGTCTTCGCTTTTAGAATTCCTCCATTAATCATTCCTATGAACACGAAGATGGCTAAAGAGTCCAGTCTTCGCTTTTAAAAAGTCCTAAGCTAAAGATAGTAAAGTCATCAATTAAATGTGTTTCTCCACAACTATTTAGTTGGTCTGCAAGTGCAAATGTTGATTAGTGTGCGTTGCATCACAAGCTGCGATTTAAATCATCCTCTTGCCATAATTTGAAGTCAGTTCTTAATCACAAGTAGCAACCAAAAGTGTCTGTAAATCAGCAGGAGGAACTTTATCTTGGTCTGTGAATCAGCAGGATGTTATTGAATATATCAACTAAAATAATTTTCTTTTAATCAAAATATTTTGCTTTAATCTAAAACATTTATTCTCAAAATTCTTGCCTTAAAATCTATGCTATACTGTTATGATATGTATTTACCTGGATTGTCTGTTGCTTTAGCATTTTGGACTTCATCTGTTCTTCCAGTTTAGTTATGTATGCTCAGCATTTGAAATAGAAAAAAAACAAACAAATAGTTTACTTAAAAATGTATAGCTATTAAAAAATACTGTAATTACTATACATAAGATCTAGTCTAGATATTTAATGTTATCTTTCGATAACATTGTAAAAAAAAAAAAAAATGGTACAATTAATGTAATGTATTAAACAATGTCAATACCTGGGTTGTCTACAAATGCACAGACATAACCAACTATTTCGTCTTGGATGAACACATCAATTGATGACTGTTACTACATCTAGTCCTCAGCTAAAATTCCTCATGTTTAAAAAATAATACAATATCCTTTCCTATAAGTCGAAGATGGCTGTGGAGTCCGATCTTCGCTCTAAAAAATATCCAAGTCCATTTATTATTCTACCTAAGCAAAGATGGCCATGGAGACCGATCTTTTTTCCAAAAAAAAGTCCTCAACTACATCCTTTAAACACGAAGATGGCTAAGGAGTCCAGTCTTCGCTTTTAAAATTCCTCCATTAATCATTCCTATGAACATGAAGATGGCTAAGGAGTCCAGTCTTCGCTTTTAGAATTCCTCCATTAATCATTCCTATGAACACGAAGATGGCTAAAGAGTCCAGTCTTCGCTTTTAAAAAGTCCTAAGCTAAAGATAGTAAAGTCATCAATTAAATGTGTTTCTCCACAACTATTTAGTTGGTCTGCAAGTGCAAATGTTGATTAGTGTGCGTTGCATCACGAGCTGCGATTTAAATCATCCTCTTGCCATCATTTGAAGTCAGTTCTTAATCACAAGTAGCAACCAAAAGTGTCTGTAAATCAGCAGGAGGAACTTTATCTTGGTCTGTGAATCAGCAGGATGTTATTGAATATATCAACTAAAATAATTTTCTTTTAATCAAAATATTTTGCTTTAATCTAAAACATTTATTCTCAAAATTCTTGCCTTAAAATCTATGCTATACTGTTATGATATGTATTTACCTGGATTGTCTGTTGCTTTAGCATTTTGGACTTCATCTGTTCTTCTAGTTTAGTTATGTATGCTCAGCATTTGAAATAGAAAAAAAAACAACAAATAGTTTACTTAAAAATGTATAGCTATTAAAAAATACTGTAATTACTATACATAAGATCTAGTCTAGATATTTAATGTTATCTTTTGATAACATTGTAAAAAAAAAAAAAATGGTACAATTAATGTAATGTATTAAACAATGTCAATACCTGGGTTGTCTACAAATGCACAGACATAACCAACTATTTCGTCTTGGATGAACACATCAATTGATGACTGTTACTACATCTAGTCCTCAGCTAAAATTCCTCATGTTTAAAAAATAATACAATATCCTTTCCTATAAGTCGAAGATGGCTGTGGAGTCCGATCTTCGCTCTAAAAAATATCCAAGTCCATTTATTATTCTACCTAAGCAAAGATGGCCATGGAGACCGATCTTTTTTCCAAAAAAAAGTCCTCAACTACATCCTTTAAACACGAAGATGGCTAAGGAGTCCAGTCTTCGCTTTTAAAATTCCTCCATTAATCATTCCTACGAACACGAAGATGGCTAAGGAGTCCAGTCTTCGCTTTTAGAATTCCTCCATTAATCATTCCTATGAACACGAAGATGGCTAAAGAGTCCAGTCTTCGCTTTTAAAAAGTCCTAAGCTAAAGATAGTAAAGTCATCAATTAAATGTGTTTCTCCACAACTATTTAGTTGGTCTGCAAGTGCAAATGTTGATTAGTGTGCGTTGCATCACAAGCTGCGATTTAAATCATCCTCTTGCCATAATTTGAAGTCAGTTCTTAATCACAAGTAGCAACCAAAAGTGTCTGTAAATCAGCAGGAGGAACTTTATCTTGGTCTGTGAATCAGCAGGATGTTATTGAATATATCAACTAAAATAATTTTCTTTTAATCAAAATATTTTGCTTTAATCTAAAACATTTATTCTCAAAATTCTTGCCTTAAAATCTATGCTATACTGTTATGATATGTATTTACCTGGATTGTCTGTTGCTTTAGCATTTTGGACTTCATCTGTTCTTCCAGTTTAGTTATGTATGCTCAGCATTTGAAATAGAAAAAAAACAAACAAATAGTTTACTTAAAAATGTATAGCTATTAAAAAATACTGTAATTACTATACATAAGATCTAGTCTAGATATTTAATGTTATCTTTCGATAACATTGTAAAAAAAAAAAAAAATGGTACAATTAATGTAATGTATTAAACAATGTCAATACCTGGGTTGTCTACAAATGCACAGACATAACCAACTATTTCGTCTTGGATGAACACATCAATTGATGACTGTTACTACATCTAGTCCTCAGCTAAAATTCCTCATGTTTAAAAAATAATACAATATCCTTTCCTATAAGTCGAAGATGGCTGTGGAGTCCGATCTTCGCTCTAAAAAATATCCAAGTCCATTTATTATTCTACCTAAGCAAAGATGGCCATGGAGACCGATCTTTTTTCCAAAAAAAAGTCCTCAACTACATCCTTTAAACACGAAGATGGCTAAGGAGTCCAGTCTTCGCTTTTAAAATTCCTCCATTAATCATTCCTATGAACATGAAGATGGCTAAGGAGTCCAGTCTTCGCTTTTAGAATTCCTCCATTAATCATTCCTATGAACACGAAGATGGCTAAAGAGTCCAGTCTTCGCTTTTAAAAAGTCCTAAGCTAAAGATAGTAAAGTCATCAATTAAATGTGTTTCTCCACAACTATTTAGTTGGTCTGCAAGTGCAAATGTTGATTAGTGTGCGTTGCATCACGAGCTGCGATTTAAATCATCCTCTTGCCATCATTTGAAGTCAGTTCTTAATCACAAGTAGCAACCAAAAGTGTCTGTAAATCAGCAGGAGGAACTTTATCTTGGTCTGTGAATCAGCAGGATGTTATTGAATATATCAACTAAAATAATTTTCTTTTAATCAAAATATTTTGCTTTAATCTAAAACATTTATTCTCAAAATTCTTGCCTTAAAATCTATGCTATACTGTTATGATATGTATTTACCTGGATTGTCTGTTGCTTTAGCATTTTGGACTTCATCTGTTCTTCTAGTTTAGTTATGTATGCTCAGCATTTGAAATAGAAAAAAAAAAAAACAAATAGTTTACTTAAAAATGTATAGCTATTAAAAAATACTGTAATTACTATACATAAGATCTAGTCTAGATATTTAATGTTATCTTTCGATAACATTGTAAAAAAAAAAAATGGTACAATTAATGTAATGTATTAAACAATGTCAATACCTGGGTTGTCTACAAATGCACAGACATAACCAACTATTTCGTCTTGGATGAACACATCAATTGATGACTGTTACTACATCTAGTCCTCAGCTAAAATTCCTCATGTTTAAAAAATAATACAATATCCTTTCCTATAAGTCGAAGATGGCTGTGGAGTCCGATCTTCGCTCTAAAAAATATCCAAGTCCATTTATTATTCTACCTAAGCAAAGATGGCCATGGAGACCGATCTTTTTTTCCAAAAAAAAGTCCTCAACTACATCCTTTAAACACGAAGATGGCTAAGGAGTCCAGTCTTCGCTTTTAAAATTCCTCCATTAATCATTCCTATGAACACGAAGATGGCTAAGGAGTCCAGTCTTCGCTTTTAGAATTCCTCCATTAATCATTCCTATGAACACGAAGATGGCTAAAGAGTCCAGTCTTCGCTTTTAAAAAGTCCTAAGCTAAAGATAGTAAAGTCATCAATTAAATGTGTTTCTCCACAACTATTTAGTTGGTCTGCAAGTGCAAATGTTGATTAGTGTGTGTTGCATCACAAGCTGCGATTTAAATCATCCTCTTGCCATAATTTGAAGTCAGTTCTTAATCACAAGTAGCAACCAAAAGTGTCTGTAAATCAGCAGGAGGAACTTTATCTTGGTCTGTGAATCAGCAGGATGTTATTGAATATATCAACTAAAATAATTTTCTTTTAATCAAAATATTTTGCTTTAATCTAAAACATTTATTCTCAAAATTCTTGCCTTAAAATCTATGCTATACTGTTATGATATGTATTTACCTGGATTGTCTGTTGCTTTAGCATTTTGGACTTCATCTGTTCTTCTAGTTTAGTTATGTATGCTCAGCATTTGAAATAGAAAAAAAAACAACAAATAGTTTACTTAAAAATGTATAGCTATTAAAAAATACTGTAATTACTATACATAAGATCTAGTCTAGATATTTAATGTTATCTTTCGATAACATTGTAAAAAAAAAAAAAATGGTACAATTAATGTAATGTATTAAACAATGTCAATACCTGGGTTGTCTACAAATGCACAGACATAACCAACTATTTCGTCTTGGATGAACACATCAATTGATGACTGTTACTACATCTAGTCCTCAGCTAAAATTCCTCATGTTTAAAAAATAATACAATATCCTTTCCTATAAGTCGAAGATGGCTGTGGAGTCCGATATTCGCTCTAAAAAATATCCAAGTCCATTTATTATTCTACCTAAGCAAAGATGGCCATGGAGACCGATCTTTTTTCCAAAAAAAAGTCCTCAACTACATCCTTTAAACACGAAGATGGCTAAGGAGTCCAGTCTTCGCTTTTAAAATTCCTCCATTAATCATTCCTACGAACACGAAGATGGCTAAGGAGTCCAGTCTTCGCTTTTAGAATTCCTCCATTAATCATTCCTATGAACACGAAGATGGCTAAAGAGTCCAGTCTTCGCTTTTAAAAAGTCCTAAGCTAAAGATAGTAAAGTCATCAATTAAATGTGTTTCTCCACAACTATTTAGTTGGTCTGCAAGTGCAAATGTTGATTAGTGTGCGTTGCATCACAAGCTGCGATTTAAATCATCCTCTTGCCATAATTTGAAGTCAGTTCTTAATCACAAGTAGCAACCAAAAGTGTCTGTAAATCAGCAGGAGGAACTTTATCTTGGTCTGTGAATCAGCAGGATGTTATTGAATATATCAACTAAAATAATTTTCTTTTAATCAAAATATTTTGCTTTAATCTAAAACATTTATTCTCAAAATTCTTGCCTTAAAATCTATGCTATACTGTTATGATATGTATTTACCTGGATTGTCTGTTGCTT